>NW_014579712.1:7287-21730 GCF_000485595.1 Priapulus caudatus
CAGACGTAAATCCACCATGCGATTTTTTCACGTGTGTTATATGCTGATTTTTATATGCTGATAATATGCTTTTAATATGCTGATTTTTACCAACTAATGAGAATGAAACTTCGCATAGCATTTGCATAATTTACCAGCACTGAATGTTATATAGGCACAAACAAATTTATTACTCAATTAGATAATAAAGAGCGAATGAAAACGCACCGTCTCTCGACATTGTAACATGGAAACTACACACCGACATCACTAAGCAACAGCTTTTATAGTTATAAAGTCAGGTGTGCATTATGAGTTGTACAATCAATCCACTCGAGCGAACAATATTCATCCGCGGGTGTTATTAGAGAGCCAGTAATTCTTTTCCCCTCGATCAACACTCTAGGCTACGTCACCAGCTACGACCCGCGCACATAAAGAACCTAACACATACGTGCAGATAGCTCCAGCACAGACTCGCAGCACAAGCGCACGACTAACGCAAACACGCTCTACACAACAACTTGCAAAATGCGAAAAAAGTCGGTTGTGATTTACTTTGCTGTTGTTTTAGCAGCGATAGCATGGAACATGTATCTAGGTGAGTACGTTTGTAACGTCGCGTGTTTCAGTGTGCAGGCTGATTGTGTATAGAGGTTCCGCCATCAGGTGAAATCTGAATTGATGCATGCAAAGAGCGCATTATTGTATTCAGTATCGTACGCGTAACTTTATTGCTTTATAGTTTGTTATTGTTACTCGTCATATTCATTTTTGTGTGCTTATAATTTAATTAGTAAATGCATTCTTTAATTTGTTCATTCATTCATTCATTCATTCTATCATTGATACGGTTACTTAATCTTTATTTCGTCATTATGTCATTTGCTGTTCTCGTGCTGTTTCAGGAGAGGCAACGACACTTCATTACATTGGATGCTTTAACGATTTGGGTGACGATGGAGATTTCGAGACATGGACTGTAATGCACCACACCCTGACCCCGACCGTCTGCGCCTCTCACTGCACCGACCTTGGCTACATACTTATGGGTCTAAGTAGCGCAAGGAATTGTAGATGCGGCATGGCATACGGAAAGCACGGACAGGGGACAGAGACCGACTGTGACAAGAGGTGCCGTGGTAACGTCAAACTCACATGTGGAGGTTCCGGTTTCAACTCGGTTCACAGAATTAACAAATGTAAGTAGAAATGTGTCATTGTGTGAGTTTCTATGTTCAGCCGCGTCATTATCATTGTCATCATAATCAATATAATTGTATATCGTTATCTTATCTTTCTCGTTATTACTTACTGTGAGTGTTGTTACTTAAGANAATTGCGTAGTTGACCTACGGATGTTAGGTCCACTTTTCATAATGTCTCTAAATCGTATGATATTTTACATTATCAAATTATTCATGAAATCTTCGTAGCTTGCGACTTGAACCCGGCATGCTGAGTTCTATCGTGGAGCAGGGCTTATTCTCACGTGACTCTTATAACGCCAGCAAACAACACTGGTAGCTTGGCAACCACTTGATCGATGCGTGCAAATTACGAGGCAGTCTGTTAATCTAAATTAATGGCTTCTTGTTACGCATAATAATATTATGACGTTAACTGGTGCCATCTGCAGTTGGAGAAAGTTACGAATCGTATTATGCAGTGATTCTCATTCATAAAGTTGTATCAATACAATGTCGTTACAATAAACCGATAGAAGTCAGTGTGAAAAACGGATAAATGCAAGTGATTTTATTATTTCGATTTATTCATTACACATCACTAGTGGCAAATTACATCACGAAAGTTACGTATATCACAAGATCCCTGCCTGCTTCCTTAGATCTTGCCGTATAACATGTTTCTACAATTCTCAGTCGACACTCACCGATAACAGCTCACGAATAGTTTTAAAGCCTTTTATCATCTTTCACCTAACATCCACGCAATTTCACGCACAAACGCATGCACATATACGCATACGTACACATGCGTGCACAAACGATCGCACGCACCCACACGCAGACGTGCATAAACGCACGCACGCAGACAAACGCACGTACGTAAGCGATTATTTCACGTTTGTACTCGGCCGCTTTCTGATAAATTATGGGAATGAAACTTCGCACAACGTTTCCTTAATTTACCAGCTACTGCAAGCTATAGAGGCACAATAAATTTACGCAGTTAGATCATGAAAGGCGATTTAAACACAGTCACTCGTCATTATAACAAGGAACTACACACCGACATCACTAAGCAACAGCTTTAGAGGTGCACTATAAATCAACCGGGATCTGCAAGCGAACAGAGTGGATCAATGGGCACTTTAGAGAACGAATAATGGTAAAATATTTAAAAGAATGCCCTTTCCAGGGACGAGATATTGAAACGGTGAACAATTTGAGAAAGGGTTCTGTTGTATGCCACCTACAGTTACTTAGCTGGCGCTAGGCTCTATTCAAACATCAGCGTCGCTTGCCATAATTCATGAGCGCGGATGTTATATGTAAAATTTTTTGAGCTAGTAACTCTTTTTACCCGGGCAACACTCTGTGTTATGTCACGTGGTATGACACGTGTGCATAAACAACCTTACACATACATACAGATAATTCCAGCACAGACTCGCAGCACGAGCGCAGGGATAACGCAAACACACTCTATACAACAACCTGCAAAATGCGAACAAATTTGGTTGTGATTTACTTTGCTGTTGTTTTAGCAGCGATAGCATGGAACATGTATCTAGGTGAGTACGTTTGTAACGTCGCGTGGTTCAGTGTGTAAGCAGATTGAGCATAGAGGTTCCGCCATCAGGTGAAATCTGAATTGATACACGCGATTATGCGTGTAAACGGTGAGTCACTCTATACTAGTGTTAATGCCAGTATTTTTGTCACATTAATACGTCCATTTTTTATATTGTCATTTATTTATTTTTCTCAGTTATACGCTCACTCAATTATTCGTCTTTTCATTCATACGTTTACACATTTGATTATTTATTTGATTATTTTTTTATTGACGCGCCCTTCTCCTTCCATTTTAGGAGAGGCCGTGAGACTAGTTACATCGGATGCTTTAACGGTATACATGGTGGTAAGGATCTTCAAAAATTATATCAAATGCACGGCACCCTGACCCCGACCGTCTGTGCCGCTTATTGCATCGACCGTGGCTACATATTCATGGGTCTTTCACACGGAAGGAATTGTAGATGCGGCATGGCATACGGAACGTTTGGACAGCTACCAGAGAGCGAGTGTAACAGGGTGTGCACTGGTGATAACAGCCAGATATGCGGAGCTCCCCGACTGAACTCGGTGCACAGGATTTACAAATGTAAGTAGAAACACGCCAGTGCTAGATTTCCTGTTCATTCGCGGGCTTTTAGCCGGACGAACTGACGGTGAGCAGCTTGCAAGCTCATGTTGACATAATATGTCACAAAGTTACCGTCTTTAAATTAATGAATAAATAATAAATAAATAGAAGAAATCGTGCGAGATTAAACTAGACATCGAACTATTACAGTACAGCATGAGACAGATCGCATTCTGATGTTCGCGGGCGCACCTTTAATCATTTTGTATTAAATATCTGCATTGAAAATTGTTTCATATTCCTTTAAAAGGGTTCAGGGAAAACTTATAGGATAAACACTTATTTATCACAGTTTAAGGAAAATGTGATCCGCACAGTGTAGGCATACATTGTTCTAGCTTATGAGGGCTCTTGTGGAATTCTGGTCTTGCTTCTTACACAACAGATGATGCCTTCAACTAATTGCGATTCCACGACGCAGGGAACGAGCTAACACGCAATGTAACAGCAAGCCCGGCAGTAGGTGTCGCCTCGATGATACTTTGCGGAGTTCACTGCCTTGCGTCACCATCTTGCTTTGGATTCGTCTGGATTCCAGCAAGCGTTAACAACTGCGTGCTTATCTCCGGTGAGGGCAACACGGGCGTTTACACGATTCCCGCAGGAGGACAATACTATCACGGTATCAGGCATGAATAGAGTCTGGTGTAAACTTTATCCGACGTGTATACATTTGTAACATTTTGCCATGATAATTGTGTGCGATCATACATAATGTCACGTGACACCTATGTAATGTATCTCGTCGATGTATTTGCTAATTATTTACCAATAATTAACTATGTGTGTGCATGCGTGCGTGCGTGTGTGTTTATGTGTGGGTGCGTGTTTGTGTGTGTGCGTGTGTGTGTGTGTGTGTAGGCTATGCTATGAGAGTAAATATATTTCATGATGAAATAAATTCGTGCAAGTGTGTGGATTTACTATGAAAAAAAGTACTCTACCACTGCATAGACATTATTTTTAAATTTCATAAGTAAAATTTAACATTTAGGACTAATAACTATGTATTGTGAAAATGCGTAGTTAGGTCGCCGAAATGCGTGTGTGTATTGATAGTGTCTACACGTGTAACTACGGAGGTTTGGTAGAGACCGGCAGACATTGCCCGTGATGTGTAATGAGTAAAGCAAAATATTAAAATCACTTGCATTTACACGTTTTTCACACTGACTTCTATCGGTTTATTGTCACGACATAGTATTGATACAACTTTATAAATACAACAGAATCACTGCATAATACGATTCGCAACTTTCCCCAACTGCAGATGGCACCAGTTAACGTCATGTAAGCGTAACAAGAAGCCATTAATTTAGATTAACAGACTGCCAGGTAATTTGTACGCATCGATCAAGTGGTTGCCATGCTACCAGTGTTGTTTGCTGGTGTTATAAGCGTCACGTGAGAATAAGCCCTGCTCCACGATAGAACTCAGCATGCCGGGTTCAAGTCACAAGCTACGAAGATTTCATATAAATAATTATATATGTAAAATGTCACACGGCATTCTGATACTAGAGGGAATCGGCTCAGAATTAGTAAGACAACTATATACTATTAGCAGAAACGATTGATAAATATACTCGGATAATAAATATATTGATAAACAATTTCCAAACAGATTACATAACAATACGATATCCTATACGATAATTAATAAATAAAAATATGTAAAATATCACTGAATTATATGAACGGAAATAAAAAAGGAGGATGCATTATTGTAACATGTAAACGGTTTAGAATAAATTAATTTTCACCCAGTTGACGTATGAAAGCCATTCATATGCAATGATTAACACATATTTGTTAAATTATTACCCGATATACACTTATATAAAACGTAAGTAAGCGTTATTATAACGTATGGACTAGAGAAAATATTTAGTTGCCCTAGATTTTCACACAGTATATATATGTAGGATTGCGAAACCGTATTAATTGATTTCATCCAGCCCCCCTCACATATGGAATACAGCGCGATACGCAGGTGTGCGTGCGTGCGCGTGCGTCCGTTTGTGAACGTGTGTGCGCGTGTGCGTATATGTTCATGAGTTCGTACGTGACTTCGCGTGTGTGTTAGTTAAATGAAGATGTGATATAATAAACATTCGTGATCTGTTATCGGTGAGTGTCGACTGCGAATTGTAGAAACATGTTAGACGGCAAGATGTAAGGAAGCAGGCAGGGATCTTGTGATATACGTAACTTTCGTGATGTAATTTGCCACTAATCGTACGCGCGCACCTGCACGTATGCAGACGCACGCACACACGTAAATCCACCATGCGATTTGTTCACGTGTGTTATATGCTGATTTTTACCAACTAATGAGAATGAAACTTCGCATAGTATTTGCATAATTTACCAGCACGGAATGTTATATAGGCATAACTTTTTTTATTACGCAATTAGATAATAAAGAGCGAATGAAAATGCACCGTCTCTCGTCATTGTAACATGGAAACTACACACCGACATCACTAAGCGACAGCTTTAGTTGAGTTATTAAGTCAGGTCTGCATTATGAGTTGTACAATCAATCCACTCGAGCAAACAATATTCATCAGCGGGCGTTATTAGAGAGCCAGTAACTCTTTCCCATCGATCAACACTCTGGGATACGTCACCAGCTACGACCCGCGCACATAAAGAACCTAACACATACATGCAGATAGCTCCAGCACCGACTCGCAGCACAAGGGCTCGACTAACACAAACACGCTCTACACAACAACTTGCAAAATGCGAACCAAGTCGGTTGTGATTTACTTTGCTGTTGTTTTAGCAGCGATAGCATGGAACATGTATCTAGGTGAGTACGTTTGTATTTGAATTCACTCATGTAAGTAGGTAAACGGCGCGTAACTGTGTCGGTGTTAAACCCTGTTCAGACTGCAAAATTTGATCATACATAAAACTAGTGCTGGCCAGGCCCGGGTAAGATGCGCGCTAAATCGCAGCTTACAGACACAAAATGGTCAACCAGGTTACGTTAATTAGCACGAGTAGGCTGCGCATGCTCAGTTTTATCGTGTTGCGTCACACAGCGGACGGCAATGTTGAATCAAGTAATCAAGTTTTGCACACCAGAGTGACTATGCGGTCCACGCGTTGAAATATTAGCAATAGCAACACATTAGTTTTTTCGTCATCTATATGCAGTATGATATCAAGTCTCCCTACGTTTTGCGTTTCGGCTTGATTCAGCTTCACTATGCAGTCCATGAAATCGCAAGTATAAGCCAATTGAGCGATTTTAGCAACAATGGATCTCTAAACATGCTGATATCCATGTTGGCCCCTTCCAATACCTTCTGGATAGATTCTTGTAATGAACGGAATTGTACAGAGAAAAAGTTATTACAACACTTAATAAAATATCTCTAAAAGGTGCATACGTACATATAAATACCAGTCGTACCAGCTCGTGACCGTATAGTGTATACCATGCGATGTTGTTCCCAGGTTCTGCTATGGTGCAGGTATTTATGTACCCTGAGGTAATCACAAAGTAGACAGACACGGAAGTATAACGTACAAACAAATGTCTATTTAATTGTTACACAAAAACTTACAGAGACAAGTTATTAGTTACATATGGAATGCAAGATCTCTAAAAGGAGGTTACACACGCACATACAAGTACCAGTCTTAAAAGAAGTTTTAAGACATGCGTTTAAGACGTATACTGTAACACGAATACGGTAAGATCTAAACTACGGAACATATATACAAGAAAACATGCCAGACATGCGCTGACCAAGCGCTGTCCAACCATGCATACTCACAGATCGAGAGACCGGGTGGTTTCTGCCTTTCTGTTCAAAAGTGGCTGTATTTATGCGAGTCTGGAATTGTCACGTGACTTTAGTAGTGCCACTAATTTTTAGTGTCGGTTAATGATGGCTAGACCAGTGGTTATCTTGACCACTGTCGCCATTTCTCAACAAGAGGGGGACACTTTGTAGAGGACTATTTGTTCTACCCGGAATTTCGTACTTGGCGGTACCAGTATCAAACTGCCTATAACGAGGCGAGTGACCAAAAGTGCCTGAGGCGTGTCCCTGCGTACGGATCTTAGCCTCGACATAGACGTGGTCAAGAACCGTACCTGTCCTACGGCGTCGCTCTATATCGTAATGACTTTAGCTTCATTACATTCTTTACCTGGTCGTTGACCCAGTTACTTCTTCTATTTGCCATCATTTATGAACTACGTTTTTTTACACTACATGAGTATGAAGTAGTGAGTTGAAAATGAAAAACAGAATTGCAAGCAGAATTAGAGACACCTTATAATTTTATTACTTTCATATGCGCTCACACAATGCTGCGCGCATATGTAAATCGAAAATGTCGCCCGCGCCTGGGCTGGATTGGGCACAACGAAAATTTTGCGCCGGATAACATAATTAGTAAGAGATAACTTAGCATGCTTTAAATGGTCGGGTCCACATCTATTCAGGCGGCGGGGGTGGGGGGTGGTGGGATAACTTAGTGCGGAAATAGGCGTTTTAGCCTGGAATATCAATACAGCAGGTGCAGGAAATAGACTGGAGCCTGCTCCGGAATATTTAGATGTAAGGGGGGGATGAAATTCGCATGTTTGTCGCGGATTATTATTGTATTGTCGCGTAACATTAATGCACATTTTCGTTGCATCTGGTTACTGATTATAAGCTTACTTGGAGTTAATTTGTTAGTGTGGGTTGTTAATTGACAAAAATTTATATATTCCTATATACTTTTACACAATATCATATAATACGCAATAATTCTTTGATACATTTATTTAGTTATTATTCATTTCATTTGCTATTTTATTTTTTTTTAGGGCAGGGCAACAAGATTTCATGATACACTGATCTTTGAGGACGAACCAACAGATTAATGATTTCGACCGACGCGACTTATAGAATGCTCCGCCCCTGACCCGACGCGCTGCGGCGCTTCCAGGCTGCACGCCGACCGTAGGCTACATATTCATTCAAGGATAGATAATAGGAGAACAGTGTGACGCTCAATAAAACAAAGGGAAAATTCGTCATTTACTAGCCTTAACTACCTACGATTTACTACGCGTTAACGTCATCCATACTTGAGGCTCAAATCGGACACAGGTACCATTCGCCCATCATCGTACGAAATGCGTTTCCTCGTAAGACACCGCCAATCGGTAAGATACGCCTAAAACGTACGACACGATTCTCCATTCCTCTGGCCATTAATCCAACGCACGTCATTGCGCGCCTATAATTCAGACAAAGGCAGCAAACTGCGGCGCCAGTCGCTGTGTTTGCTCTCTCGGCATAGCCTGAAATGTGGCCGTTCGTGGCTACGCAGGAGATTGGAGATCGATGCAAGCACTCGACGAGCTATCATATTGGTTGGCGTGCGTGCGTGAAGGATGGCCAGCTATGTACAAAGGTGGCCTGTGTAGCTGCGTACCGGTCAAAGTGTATCTCGACCGAAGTGCTGATCGCCATAATCTCCCATGCGAGCCACATGCCTCGCCACGTAGCAATAGCGCGTTAGGTAGCTGCCTTTGTTTGATTATAGCGGCGGCGCAATGGTTGGATTGATGGCCAGAGAATGGAGAATGCGTGTCGTACTTTTAGGCTGTATCTACGGATGCGAGTCTGTCCACGAGGAAACGATATTAGTTACGATGATGGGCGAATCGTCACTGTGATCCGATTTGAGTCAAGTGGCATGAGTTACGTGATAGTAAATCGTATGTATTAAAGCTATAAATGACGAATTTCCCTGTTTATGATGTCACAACTCCTACTCCTTTTTTCATGGGTCTGGGGGAGGAGACTAATTGTAAGTGCGGCATGGCCATACGGGAAAACACGAAAGCGCCAAGAACTGGATTATGTCCAACAAGCTGTGCGGTGACAGGCAGCGTCCATGTGTGGAGCACGGACACCTGAACTCGAGTGTACGAAATTTACAAATGTACAGTAGAAATAACGCCGCAATTCTCTTGTTTGTTTCTACGCGCAAGCAATCGGGCATAAGGGAAACAATTCCATCATAGTATGACATAATATAGATGCAGTCCTCCGCCTAATGGAGGCTGCTGCCTCCGTAACAATCTGTCTAGGAAGGTTACGTGATTATTAGACGTATCTTATAATTTTCGTCGCTTCTTCTTCTCTCTTCTTCTTCTCTTACGTTTATTATTATTAACACCCTTATAAACAATGTGTTTGGTATGCATCTCTCTNCCATACGTTATAATAACACTTGGTTACGTTTTATATAAGAGTATATCGGGTAATAATTATTTAACAAATATGTTTTAATCATCGCATATGAATGACTTTCATACGTCAACTGCGTGACAATTAATTTATTCTAAACCGTTTACATGTTACAATAATGCATCCTCCTATTTTTATTTCCGTTTATATAATTGAGTGATATTTTACATATCTATTTATTAATTATCGCATAGGGTATAGTATTGTTATGCAAACTTTGTGGAAATTGTTTATCAAGATATTTATTATCCGAGTATATTTATCAATCGTTTCTGCTAATAGTATAATTGTCTTACTAATTCTGAGCCGATTCCCTCTAGTATCAGAATGCCGTGTGACATTTTACATACATAATTATTCATGAAATCTTCGTAGCTTGTGACTTGAACCCGGCATGCTGAGTTCTATCGTGGAGCAGGGCTTATTCTCACGTGACTCTTATAACGCCAGCAAACAACACTGGTAGCTTGGCAACCACTTGATCGATGCGTACAAATTACCTGGCAGTCTGTTAATCTAAATTAATGGCTTCTTGTTACGCTTACATGACGTTAACTGGTGCCATCTGTAGTTGGAGAAAGTTGCGAATCGTATTATGCAGTGATTCTTATTTATAAAGTTATATCAATACTATGTCGTGACAATAAACCGATAGAAGTCAGTGTGAAAAACGTGTAAATGCAAGTGATTTTAATATTTTGCTTTACTCATTACACATCACTAGTGGCAAATTACATCACGAAAGTTATGTATATCACAAGATCCCTGCCTGCTTCCTTACATCTTGCCGTCTAACATGTTTCTACAATTCGCAGTCGACACACACCGATAACAGATCACAAATGTTTATTATATCACATCTTTATTTAACTAACACACACGCGAAGTCACGTACGAACTCATGAACATATACGCACACGCGCACACACGTGCACAAACGGACGCACGCGCACGCACGCACACCTGCGTAAACGTACGCGCGCACCTGCACGTATGCAGACGGACGCACACACGTAAATCCACCATGCGATTTGTTCACGTGTGTTATATGCTGATTTTTACCAACTAATGAGAATGAAACATGGCATAGTATTTGCATAATTTACCAGCACGGAATGTTATATAGGCACAATTTTTTTATTACGCAATTACAGTAGATAATAAAGAGCGAATGAAACCCCACCGTCTCTAGTCATTCTAACATGGAAACTACACACCGACATCACTAAGCAACAGCTTTAGTTGAGTTATTAAGTCATGTCTGCATTATGAGTTGTACAATCAATCCACTCGAGCGAACAATATTCATCAGCGGGCGTTATTAGAGAGCCAGTAACTCTTTCCCCTCGATCAACACTCTGGGCTACGTCACCAGCTACGACCCGCGCACATAAAGAACCTAACACATACATGCAGATAGCTCCAGCACAGACTCGCAGCACAAGGGCTCGACAAACACGCTCTACACAACTACCTGCAAAAATGTCGATGCTGGATGCAAATGAGTGATAATAGCATGCCACAGCCATATTACGGTTGTTGTTCTCTCGTATTATTTAGTTAGATGTAGATGTATTATACGTTGTATATCGCATAAAGATGCCTGGCATTCGCACGCGCGCGCCCGCACTACAGTCTCCAGGTCGTGTCCTGTAGATGATGGTAACACGATATATCAGATCATAATGGACTTGAAAATCTTATAATGTATTATAATCAACTCCGAGCGCCACACGCAGCAATACACCGTACGAGACGCACGCAACGTACGCACGCTCAAACACAAACAACAAACAAACACACAGCACACACACCATCACACACACACACACCCACAACCGCGCTGCCGCTGCGCACACGGCGAGCACACACGTTACCCCCACACACATAGCACACAGCCACACACCACAGCAGACACAACCACACACACACACAATACACACCACACACACACACACACAATCACACACGCAGCACACCACACACCACACACACACACACACACACAAACGCGGCCGCGCGGCGCGACACAACACACACACCACACACACCATCACGCGCAATAATCACATGTTGCGTTGTCAGATTTAGCGCACGTTAACTCTCTAATCTAATTATCGTCTCGGCACTTTTTTCCGCGAGCAGTTGCTGCCACCTAGCATATACACTGTTCTCTGTCACACAAAAGGCCACTGGCGATGTGGAAAACGAAAAGAACGTCCAAACTAATGGACGAGAACCAGTATATCAGGGTCTCACGTAAAAACGGCAAAGATGTTGTAACGAGGATGCATGACGCTTTACCCGTCAAAGAGTAGAGTGTGTTGTATGCAACTGAATAAGAAACTCGCAAAGTCTAAAGCAGTTTACGTTTTGGCAAATAGTTATATTATTGTTTCTCAAATCGCACATGCGTGGCGCACGAGAGGCCGCATGCCGCGTGACTGGCCGCACACTCTGCGTTCCGTGCTCCTTTCCACCAACGAGAGACCTTCCATTTACGAAGCACCACACCTCGCTGCCCGGCCCACGTGTACAATCAATGATTCTCAAACCGTTCTTCATCAATCTCTTATTATATATACATGCATCAACGCGCTAGCCGCCAACATAATGCCATTATGCAGACCACAGATCCGCGGACATTTCCAAGGGGTTAGCCGCTAGAAAAGTTTGCCGCTGGAGGGCAGCACAATGCTGTGCGAGAGGTGAATATTATCGCGTGCCAATGTGCACACCCGGGATAGGAGGTGGGGGAAGTGGGTGTTTTATTCTTGTGTGTTATGAGGAGGTTATGTAATCATGTTTATTGAGATTCTGTATGTATGGTAGTGTACATGTGAATGACGCTGCAGCAAGAGCCCTACATGTCGTTACACCACTTATATTCGCGCTCACGAATATATTATATGCGTGCGATGGGTGTGCAGGTAACTGTGTGCGTGCGGTGTGCACGTCACATGCGACGTGCGTTGCGTGCGTGGTGCACGTACTCGTGGTGCATGCGGTGCGTGGGTGCGTGTGTCACGTACCCATGTCGTGCATGCGTAAGTGGTGCTTGCCGTGCGTGCGTCTGCTATCGTACAAGGTGCGTGCATGCGCGTGCGTATGTACGTGCGGGCGTGCCGTGTGCACGTAGCACATGCGTGCATGGCGTGCGTGCGTTTGCACGTACACGTGGTATGTTCGTGAGTGCGTGCAGTGGTGACGTACATAAATGCGTGCGATGGCGTGCGTGTAGAGGCGTGGCACAGTGTGTGCGTGCGTGTGCGGTGTGGTCATACATGTACGGTGCCATGCGTAGCGTTGCAGGTACACGTGTGCTGCAATCGCGTGCGTGTCGCGCGGTGCGTGCGGTGTGCACGTCCAGGTGTACTGGTGCGTTGCGTCCGTGCGTGTACAGCTACATGTGGCGCCACGTAAAAGCGTGTGCGTGACCGTGTGTGCGTCGCGTGCCGTGGCAAGGCGTGCGCGTGTATGGTGTGTGTGCGCGGAGCTATGTGTTATATATAATTAATAAGATTTTAAGTCTAGCATTAGAAGGTATTCTACGCATAGATCTTATATGATAAAATTCATCAGTAGAGATTATATAAAGAAATAGAAAGACGATCGTAGCATGTAAGCGTGGCGTCGCGTGCCTATAACAGTGGAGCTTCTGTAATTAAGTCTTATCAGTAGACGCTGTGTTAATAGATAGGAGAGCGCCCTACGGCCTGTAGGGTGGGCAAACGAATACGTCACCCGACTGTTGCGTCCTTCTCAATTGCCTCCGCATGTTCCATCGACCCAGCCGGCCTCCTTTTTTCTTCTACCCCTCGGCTATCTTCAGTGGCCCTATTTTCCTTAGTCTGCCCCCGCCGGGGTCGCTTCTCAGCAAGCTATATTATTCAGTTATAATTCAGTTTATATTATATGCCTAAACGGTGCTCGCGCATGCCGCAATAACTACCAAAAGAAATATTATTTTGCAAAAATTTATGCGTGTTAATATGAAGAGGAGTTTTCTACGCATAAGATTCATATGATAAAAATTCCATCAGTTCAGACATTATATAAAGAATATAGAAAGAAGATCGTGGCATGGTAAGGTGCGCGCGGCCTATTACGCAAGTGAGTATATAATCTGGATACGATAGTGTGCTAACTCATGCGGCAGATAATCTCACCAGAGAAGTTATATTGTTGTTATGTATATGTCATTTAATATGGTTAGGGGATATTCAGCAATAGGTTTCTGGTAATTAAGTCCTTATCAGTAACGCCGGTGTTAATAGATAAGCAGACGAGCGCCCTAGGCCTGTAGGGTGCAAAACCGAATACTCACCCTGCTTCGGCGTCCTTCCCAATTGCCTCCCCATGTCATCGGCCCGGCCTCCTTTCCTCTCTTGCCCCCTCGGCTATCTTCCATGGCCCTGAAAAAATTATTCTTAGTTTCCCACCCCTCAGCTTTCACAGCAAGCTATACTTATTTCAGGTATTATTCAGTTAATATTATATGCTAAAACGGTGCCTCGCTCACTGCGGCAATACCTACCAAAAACAAAATGATTATTATTGATTTGGGCAAAATTATGCGTTTAATATAAAGAGGAGGTATTCTAGCATAGATTTATATGAGATAAATTCCTATCGTCAACTTACTATAAAGAAACTAAAAGACCATCCGTGCATCTAAGGTGGGCGCTGCCGTATACGCCAAGTGAGTATGATTATGATGCTGGATACGAACGTCAGCTAACTCATCGCATATATATCCAGCCAGAAGAATTTATAGTTTTGTGTATGGGAATATG
>NW_014579712.1:21755-27300 GCF_000485595.1 Priapulus caudatus
AAGAAGAATTGTTAATTTTCAGTGTTTACCTATCATGCATTGTAGTTTTACCAAACATAGAGAGTATTACACTAATGATGCTAAATATACTTCTCTCACTTTATTTGTTTTCCATGTGGCAGATGTGGTGTTGTAATACTTTCTCTGATAATCTCAGCACGGAATTAAGCTTGTAACAGCATGACGATATTGATTCTATAGGCAGAAATGTTAAGTTGTTAACGTTCAAATTGAGGTCAACCACGTGGTGCGTTGCTCTTGCAATTCTGCAGACATTTATTTGTTTATGTAGTCTATGACCATGAACCTTGTATCGGATTATATGACCACAATCATTCTTCAGTGCTGGAACAGTTGTACAGTAGTTACCTAACTTTCAGACTACTATCTTGCAATCATGCTGTCCTTGTAATAACCCTTGGTGATTTCCCAGGTGTGAATTTCATGGATTGATATATGCTTTAGGTATGACGATAGTAAAGCCCACAAAGAGTCCAAAGACATAAAATAAATTTCAGCCACTTGCGACCCATTCGCTGATATCAAATTTGCTTAGAAGCGAGTGTCAGGGATTTGGACACCATGTTTCTTCGCAAACTATACTTGTATCGTTCGCTGACCAACTACTAGTATAGTGTTGGTTTAGCAAACTATAGTGTGGGGGTAATTGTGGTTCGGTGGCGCGCGAATCCTGTTGGTAGAAAAAATGTACACGTGTCTCTGTAAAGTAAGATAAGGTTTTTATATAACATGTTGGTGGCGTTACAATGTGTATGGTTGGCGGAAAATACGGTGTGTGTTTGTAAACTGACATATGGTTGGACTAAATTGGCAAACCGTACACTATACGTAGGCGCCGTTATATTATAATCATAGATAAGCGATTCTTCCCCGCGCTAGGTTCAGGTATAAACCTACCAGCGGTCATCGCCCAGCGTTTGTCTGTTTCTCTCAGATCTACTGCTGTTGGTGATACGGAGCGCAGTGTACCTGTACACAGCTACCTGAGTATTGCTTAAACTAAGGCAGGTTTTCTACAAAGCTAACTAAACATCGGTGAGTTATTGTGATTATTTATATTCTTGAACAACATTCTTTCTGTGAGGCCACGCTTTTTCGTCATCACTCACAACTTTCTCGTTTTACTTTTCCAACTTCTGGATGTTTGTCGCTCCACGTTTTTCTAAGAGTAATTACAGTAACAGTAACTCGTGGCTATGAGCTTCTCGTCCCTTTGGCTTTAGCTTTTTTCTTCTCATCGGTGTCTCCATCCCGCATTTCATACGTACTTCCTACCTTATATCACAGGCACTTGGAACGTCTCAATAGATGTTTCTCTTATTCATGTTGTTTGTGCACAGGGCGGGCGTGCGGTGTACTTGCGTGTTGCAGATGAGCATTTGACCGGCATTTTCATGTGATTATAGGCGAAATAGTGTAGAGAAACATTAAGACTTTGGTAGTAAATACATTTCGTGTTTATTTATCTTTTTATTGAGACGTTTCAAGTGGCTGTACCTTATATACTCTCCTTATATACTCCTCCTTTCACACGTCCCATCTCCTACCTTCTGGTGCCATTCTTTTCGACACCCTGTCACCCTGTCAATTAACCCAAAGCGTCATCACTATCTCCGTGGTAATCTACTGCTGGATCACTTGATCGGTCCAACAATGTTTTAGTTGTCCCAGATTTAAAGACTAAAGGCTTATGATCACGACACGATTAGGTGCGTTAGTTATAGTTAGTTAAATCCTTTCCGCGCATATATGGCGCATAGGGCGGTGCATGCCTATCGCCGTTTCAGTAACCCTGAGACCCCGCAGCTGCTTTCACAGTAAATGCTACAGTAAGGGGAATTAGTCCACTGGTAGCACTGCGAGTTAGCTTGCCACACTAGCTCTAGCTCTCTTTGCTGAATGCTAAGCAGAGAGCTTTAATAGTTGCTTTTATCTCTTTTTAGAGATTTTATCTTTAGTTATAGGTGGTACATAAATCATAAGCATAATTCAATCTCGTACCTCAACCCTAACGGCCTAACTCTAACTTTAAGTTTAACAGAATCTCATAGCCTGACCGAGTAGCTAGCATAATCCCAACCTAATCCTTAAACCCTGCATTAAATTCCCGGTTGCTAGAGTAGCTGGGGTTGAACGCATATCATCTCACTGTTGAAGTAATGGGAAGGAGAAGAGGCATTATATCTTCGAGGCATTAACAAACTGACATTCTATCTTCAGATATTTACACGTCCTATCTTTCACACACTCAACCACTATGTGGAGCCGCTGACTGTTTTTCTGTATGTTGTATAGATGCCGCTGTCTCATAACATCAGTGAAAGCGAGTTGAAGCGAGGCGACCACATTTACGTGGGGCGTACCCTCTACCGTCACCATGGCATCTGGGACGGCAGAGAAGTCATCAACTTCAGAAGCAGACAATTTAACAACGAATTCAAGCCGAGAATAGGCAGAGATGCCCTCTCCGTATTCCTAGACGGTGGAAATCTTAAGATCTTCCTTTACGGTATGAGCATAATATATACCAAAATACAATAATTTAATTTATCAGGTATAGCACATAGGAAACATCAAGCAACGTTATCCAGGTTAAGCAGGCAATACTTATACAGGATTTGATCTAAAAAAGAAGGTATACGCGTTTTTATGATGTCCCCCTATACTCTCACTTCTAGTACAAATTAAACTCCACTTAAACAGAATTTCTTTACGCTACACTAGCGAGTGGATTCAAACGATCAGCAGATGCGATATGCCAGCATACGCACTCACAGGGTGTAAAACAAATATTGGTTTTGACCGCGCATGTACTGCATGGTTCCACGAACCGTAGTGCGTTCGCCGAATCTATCTTCTTATCGCCTAGATATTCTCACTCTCTTTTTTAAGTCTCTCTCTCTACGTCTTCTTTCTTTCTATTCTCTTGCCCTCTCAATTCCCGGTCATTTCTCACTCGCTCTCTTTTTAGTCGCTCTATTTTCTCGTCTCTCTCTTTTTTCCCTGTCTACTCGTACTCGCTTTTTTCTTAATTATAATTCTCTAGATTTCTTTCTCCCAGTTTGCTATCGCTTCCTCTGACTTTCTTTCTTTTTCGTTTTCCTTTGTTTTCTCACTGTTTCTCTTCTCTCCATCTCTCTCTCTCTCTCTCTCTCTCTCTTCTGTTCTATGTTCTTCTCTCTTCTCTTTCGGCGTGAAGGGCCGTGAAAGCCACGATCATTCTAGGTCGTATTTTGACAGTTTGGTATAACACGTCACTCATGCGCCGTTAAAACCCAGTCATTGTACCAGTGACCGTTTAACAAACGGGTTACTCGAGGTACACTTTGGAGGTCATCGGGTCTAGAACAGCCCCAAAAACCTACATATTCACAATTTGGAACAAATTATAAAAACAAGTTCTTATTGTTCCCATCCCTTGCTCTCTCTCCTACATCTCCCCCTCTCTATTCTCTCTCTCTCTCTCTCTCTCTCTCTCGTTCTCTCTCTCTCTCGCTCTCTCTCTCTCTCTCTCTCTCTCTCTCGTTCTCTCTCTCTTTCTCTCTCGCTCTCTCTCTCTTCTGTTCTTTTTTCTACTCTCTTCTCTTTCGGCATAAAGGGCCTTGAAAGCCATGATCATTCTA
Source organism: Priapulus caudatus (assembly GCF_000485595.1). NCBI lineage: Eukaryota > Metazoa > Priapulida > Priapulimorpha > Priapulimorphida > Priapulidae > Priapulus > Priapulus caudatus. The sequence goes on from NW_014579712.1 coordinate 25,400, forward strand.
GGTCGTATTTTGAAAGTTTGGAATGTTGTTGCCCAATAGGGAAGTCCCCCTAGGAGTGGATGCATATTATGTAATAATTATATGTAATGAAGCAGCCCACAATTGCCGTGCTTTCTCGAACACCACCTAACAAATACCTTTGGCGCACTTATTAAAAATAATTTCTTGTACGTATCAAAACCTGCCTCTACAAACACATTTGTGAGTTTACACATTGTAAATTTATATAAACTTTTTTGGTCACAAAAGCTCAGACGCGAGTTCACAGTTCGTTTTTGTTTAAGAGGGTGAGATAAAGATCATGTTTGCTATGAATTATTTTCTCATAGCGGGTTAAAGTACAAGCACTATATCAAACCAGCTGATTAAATTATAAGTTTGCTTTATTAGCTCATAGTGAATAATTACGTGCGGATTGTGACTGGGTACACTTGGCTTGATTCCAGGCAATGATCAAGTATCGGTTCACAAGTAAAAGTCAGCTTGACATGTCGCGTACAATCATTCTGTTAGATTTCGTCTTACCTCGGAGTTTCTACACAAGCACTCTGTGTGATAAAGTATTCGTTCTATCTTTTAGAAGCTGCCCTACTGGCACCATCGGCTGACATTTAAATGTCCCTTAAAACGGCAATACTATTTTGCTGTCTCTTTGTTTCTAACTTTTACAGTGTGTAAGTTAGCCTAATTGTCAGGAAACTTCGTTGCAGGTGATCAAAATTTTTGAAATATAAATATTGTTCTTGGCAGTTGCTGAATAATCCAAAAACTGTCAAGAGGAATTGTTAATTTTTAGTGTTTACCTATCATGCATTGTAGTTTTACCAAACATAAAGAGTATTACACTAATTATGCTAAATATAGTTCTTTCACTTTATTTGTTTTTCATGTGGCAGGTGTGGTGTTGTAATACTTTCTCTGATAATCTCAGCACAGAAGCTTGTAACAGCATGACGATATTGAGTCTATAGGCAGAAATGTTAAGTTGTTAACGTTCAGATTGTGGTCAACCACATGGTGCGCTGCTCTTGCAATTCTGCAGACATTTATTTGTTTGTAGTCTATGACCATGAACCTTGTATCGGATTATGACCACAAGCATTCTTCAGTGCTGGAACAGTTGTACAGTAGTTACCTAACTTTCACACTACTGTCTTGCAATCATGCTGTCCTTGTAATCACCCTTGGTGATTTCCCAGGTGTGAATTTCATAGATTGATATATGCTTTAGGTATGACGATAGTAAAACCCCCAAAGAGTGCAAAGACATACATTTCAGCCACTTAATTGCGACCCATTTGCTGATATCAAATTAGTTTGGAAGCGAGCGTCAGGGATTCGGACACCATGTTTCTGCGCAAACTATACTTGTATCGTTCGCCGACCAACTACTAGTATAGTGTTGGTTTAGCAAACAAGTGTGGGGGAGGGGAATTGTGGTTCGGTGGCGCGTGAATCCCGTTGATAGGAAAAATGTACACGTGTTTCTGTAAAGCAAGATAAGGTTTTTATAAATAACATGTTAGCGGCGTTACAATGTGTATGGTTGGCGGAAAATACGGTGTGTGTTTGTAAACTGACATATGGTTGGACTAAATTGGCAAACCGTACACCATACGTAGGCGCCGTTATATTATAATCATAGATAAGCGATTCTTCCCCGCGCTAGGTTCAGGTATAAACCTACCAGCGCTCATTGCCCTGCGTTTGTCTGTTTCTTCCAGATCTACTGCTGTTGGTGATACGGAGCGCAGTGTACCTCTACACAGCTACCGGAGTATTGCTTAAACTAAGGCAGGGCTTCTATACAAAGCTAACTAAACAGCGGTGAGTTATTGTGATTATTTATATTCTCGAACAACATTTTTTCTGTGAGGCCACGCTTTTTCGTCATCACTCAC
>NW_014579713.1:5000-6937 GCF_000485595.1 Priapulus caudatus
GTACTGTGCTACTCACAACACACGCTAAAATGAGCATAGTAGAATCAAACCTGCGTTTAACGATCACTTGTGTAGAAAGGACACTTAACTTTCCGCATGAGCGGGAGTAATACAGCGCAACGACCTCTATTGAACCGACACTGGCACATAAAGGACACTTTTGGTGTTTCGTGTGAGTGACTCGTATAAACAGGCGTGACTTTATCTATAACCTTCTCTCCTAAATGTATAAGTACCTGTGTCCATCTCTTCCACTGGGTGGGGGTTGGGGGGGGGCGGTAAACCATCGAGGTAAACCCTAACCCTAACCCTAACCCTATTCTATAATGCCTAACGCCAAACCAATAGCGAATTTGCTCCGCAAATGGTTTTGAGACGCGACCATATGACGCAGGAAATGCTTCAAATTTACAAGCAGGAAATCTACTCTTTACAAGCAAGATCGGCCGCATGTTACCTGACAGTATAATGAACGTATACAAGCAAAGCGGCATCAGCGAACATGCCGACAACATGCCTCCGAAAGGAGCTCGTATTTTAGGAGAAGAGAACCATATTCTTTCGGTAAGGGCCTACGTAGTAGGAGAGAAGCCTACACTGAAGACTATATTGAAGAACACTATAGGAAGAGAGGAGCCTATAGACATTACGATGAGAAGACCCGATACACATTAAAGAAGAGAGGAACCTATATAGTGTAGGAAGAAAAGAGCCTATACACTGTAGCAAGAGAGGACCCCATAATGTAGGAAGAAAGGAGCCTATACACTGTAGCGAAAGAGGAGCCCATAATGTAGGAAGAAAGGAGCCTATACACTGTAGCGAGAGAGGAGCCCATAATGTAGGAAGAAAGGAGCCTATACACTGTAGCAAGAGAGGAGCCCATAATGTAGGAAGAAAGGAGCCTATACACTGTAGCGAGAGAGGAGCCCATAATGTAGGAAGAAAGGAGCCTATACACTGTAGCGAGAGAGGAGCCCATAATGTAGGAAGAAAGGAGCCTATACACTGTAGCAAGAGAGGAGCCCATAATGTAGGAAGAAAGGAGCCTATACACTGTAGCAAGAGAGGAGCCCATAATGTAGGAAGAAAGGAGCCTCTACACTCACTGTAACAAGAGAGTAGCCTATACACTGTAGGAAGAAAGAAGCCTATACACACTGTAGCAAGACTGGTCAGAAGCGTTTCACTGAACGGCGTCTTTAATATTAACGACTTATATTACACGGATAACTCTCGCCATACACGTGTACAGATGAATAATGCAAGCCGAGGTGAGCAATACTTTGTGAAGCAAGGTCACCGTGCTTTAAAGCTTCAGATAACAATCATTAATTCTGCACGCGCTGTCGACGCGAGCACCGCTGGGAACACGAATGATGAATCAATACTATTTTCATCACCACCATCATCAGCTGCCCGGGCAAATTTATCAACATCACTTAGCCCAAGCCGGTGCCTCGGCTACAGGATACACATCACATCCTGATTGCAAGCTACCGCTGAACTAATTGGCTGGACAGGATCTAACGAGCTTACATGCACATTAGCGCGTCTGAAATAACAAATGTTGCGATACACACATATCGTGTGCGTGTGCGCGCGTGTGTGTGATCATGATGCGTGTGTGTGGGGTGGGTGGGTTGGGGGAATTATGGCGACCACTCGCTGCAGACGCGCACGCTGCTGCTGCTGCACTGTGGTTAATTGCGACGGATAATCCACGGGTAACGCGACGCACGCGGCATGAACGACAGCTGCTGCTGCTGCACTGTGGTTAATTGCGACGGATAATCCACGGGTAACGCGACGCACGCGGCATGAACGACAGCTGCTGCTGCTGCACTGTGGTTAATTGCGACGGATAATCCACGGGTAACGCGACGCACGCGGCATGAACGACAGCTGCTGCTGCTGCACTGTGGTTAATTGCGACG
>NW_014579713.1:6947-9822 GCF_000485595.1 Priapulus caudatus
TAGTATACACGAAAATGACGTCATGATGAAACGACTCATATAATATTCCCAGTTTTCCGTAATCTTACTTAAAGAAACCTGTAAATATTAAGAAATCAATAGGAAAATCAAACGAAATCGATTAATTGTTACCAAGGACTTCACTTTGATTCATACATAATAACATTATTATATTATATATACATTACTATAATAACGTTATTATATATAGATCTGCGCAGCCTCATAGGAAAGATGCACGCTCAGTTGTTTCTAACACCAGAAGGCGCACTTGGTTGCAGAATTTTTAAGCGTACGTACACAACTCACTGATCTCTATAATATAATCTGATATATAGATCTATAGGATATAATGCTACTATAATATTAGTTCACTCAAAAAAATAAATCTGGATTATAGATTAAAGATAGAAGATTCATGGAGCGACAGCCGACTGTGACAAATAACGCAAAACTACAAGCAAGATGGCATGGAAAGAGAATAAACCAAATGGGAATTTTCACTTTAATCCTATACTTACTTTCACCACAATCACGCGCAAGAGAGAACGGGACCCCCTCAAATCTAATAGAATAGCTGGAAGACAGCAATACTACTTAACGCCGACGTTAAGGCAATGACAAAAGTTTATGCAGGCCACGTGTAGCGAACCAGACCCCCGAAACAATCAACACGAAAACGCAAAATAAACATTCAGTCACATTTATATACCGTTCCTCCCACCCCCGACAAAAACGCAATAAATGGATACAAACAGCAGACACCGGCAAATCCTAACATACAATCACACAAGGTACAACGACCAACAATAATCTAGACTGTGAAGTCCGGTGCCGTGTAACATCTGCGTCAACCGGACTCAATCCCGGTACATACCAGGAGGAAGCGATAAGCAATCGGAGCACGAGAATGAAATTACGAAAACAAGACGCACTACAAACATAAAATGTCGATCTCCGCCATGTCACACAGAGTAGGATGTTATAGGTATCCCTAAACAATCGAAGAAAAATCAGAGCCTAAAACCGAGAGAGCCTAGCAGCACAATCGTCGCACCCGCCGGCATAGCAGCGGCGACGACGACCTGGCTGCGAATCATACATATAAACCTACCGCACCACGCGACCCAGGCCAATCGCCTGGCACCGCTCCCCCAGTCATCTAACAATAATACCATAACACCATCAAAGCTCGAAAAACCGAAGCGCATCCCCCCAACGGGAGATCCATAAACAATTTACTAATAACCAAAGATACAGCCACGACACTCTAAAGACCCTCACTACCGCTACGGAAGCACACCCAGGCACTAATAACATAAGTAACCGTCACATATGGACACGCAAGGACCAAATAATATAGGCGACAGCATGGAAGATCACCTACACCCCTACAAAACAACCCAATATACACAAAATATCATATCAGCGCACCGAGCCCACACCAGGAAATGACGCTCCACGCTCCCGCCAGGGTCAGTGACGGGCGGCGGCAATATGATTACACGACGCCCCTCGGCCCTCCCCCAGTCACTACATAATATGACACGACCACCTCTCCCCTCCCGCAGTCATACATATATACACGAAACCCCTCCCGGTACCCCCAAGTCATACATATATACACGACCCCTCCCCTCCCCCATCAGTACATATATACACTGACCCCCTCCCCATCCCCGCCAGTCATAATATATTAAGTCACGACCACCACCTCGCGCCGGCTCCGCCCAGTGCATTACTATAAGGTTTATACACTACCCGCCCTCCCCCCCTCCCCCAGTCATACATATCATATCAACGACCGCCTCCCATCCACCCCAGTCATTATCTATAATTAACACGACCCCTCGACAACCACCACCCCAGCGCAGCTCCCAAAACCAATATCACATCACTCAGCACACCACAAAACCGAGAACACCTTACCAGACAACCAATCCACCCCGCCAATCTCAACGCGCCACGAAGCAGTATCCATACACAATATACACCCCGACTCACGAAAAGACAAGGCAACTCAAAGCCACCCTCACCCACAGCATCATATATAATCAGGAACCAGTAGGAACACCACGCGACGAAACTCACCCGATACTGACGACACAGCAACTCACAAATAGAACACCCCATACCCAGTCCATATCATATACTTAACCACGACACAGAGCAACACCCCCGCTCACCCACACACAAAAACCTCCCCAGTCATACATATAAACAAATAACACAGAACCACAAACTCCACTGTCGCAAAACCCTCACCCAAAGCTCGATCACATCACTATTAACGAAACCAGCCACTGACCTCCAAAGCGCCTGGATAAATCCCAATCCAAATAGAACTACCCCGCTGCGCCATACCAGTCCACGCACCCCATCAGTAAAGCGACCACCTCGCTCCGATCCCTCCCTCCACAAACCATACATACTGATCCAAATCACGACATCAAACCATGTGACACTCAACATTCAACCAGCAGTCTCGACTGACCTACCCACACTACACGAACAGCTAAGCGCTGCAGAGAAAAGCGGACAGTGACCGGATAACGGTACATCACGTAACGACCCCCATCCAGACAACACTCACAAACGCCCAACCCCAGCAGCAATACCCAACACCCATATATGACACGACAACCACCCCCCAGAACCCAAATCACAAACCCCTCGCCGGTCCCCGTCAAACTCCACAAATTCAGCCCTCCAGCCACACATGACCAGAGATCAACACCAACGACCGAATTAAGGAGGTCACGGGCCACTCACACACAATTCCCGGCGGCACAGCTGACCAGTACTCAGTGTGTAACGAGATAGCATCCACGCAATAAAGCTATTCACACCACGCGGGAAACGCGGGAGCCGCTCC
>NW_014579713.1:9847-15342 GCF_000485595.1 Priapulus caudatus
AGATCACCACGCACCACCACCACCACCTTCATGCTTCTCCGCCTCCGGCTCTTCACCAGTCCATCACGCGCAATCCGTAATCTTTCGCGTTAGCACAGAGATAGGGACACACGGCAATGCGTGCGCTAGTGAAGCCCTGTCACGCAGTATCGCTAAGACACACACATAAGCACAGGGCATCCCCATCCTCCACCCTGCGTCGCCGTATAGGACAGCAGCAGCATCATCGCCGTGTGCCCGCGCGCATCCGGTGTTTAGCTGTAATCTGGTTACGCTGCTGCAGACAGTACTGCGTGAAGCCATGCCCCCCTCCCCCGCCCCCACACTGTAGGTAAGCCCCGGGGTAGACCGCGGGCATTAATAAAATCCCTATCACGTTGCAATCGCGCCGAGAAAGTGCAGGCAGTTTTCTTCGCCGTGCCCTAATCCGATTGCTCCTCACTGCGCCTTAATACGTACGGCCTATCACAGCTTCCCGTGTATCCTGGCCGCGCATCCACACTACGGTATGATGTACACACAGGCACGCACGGCACCACCCGCGCATGCTTACACATACACGCATGGATGCAAGCGCAGCAGCAGCAGCGACGGCGACGGCAGCAACAGCAACATCACCATTATCATCATTATTATTGGCAGTAACAGCAGCAGCAGCAGCGGCAGCAGCGATTGCAGCAGCAACAGCAGACCCAGAGCAGCAGCAACAGTTACAGTAACACAGCAGCAAGCAGTGCGCATGCGGTGGCAATAGCAGCACCATCAGCATCATAATTATCACCACCACTATCATCATCGTCGTCATCATCACCATCACCATTAGGAGCAGCAACAGCATCATCAACAGCAACAGCAGTAGTAGTGACGGCTGTAGTATACACGTATCATCATGTCATCATCATCATTCAATCATCAATCACCAACCACCCATCATCATCCAATTCCTCATCCAATCAATCAACCATCTCATTCATCACACACCATTCACCATCACCGACCACCTACCAACCACCCACCACCACCATGCATCATCATCATCATCATCATCAAAGAAAGGCCAGCCAGTACAGCAGCAGTGGCAGCAGAAGATGCAAATCTTTGCAGAAGCAGTACCGCAGGGAGTTGCTGTCTCATACATTCACGTAAAACGAGATTGTGAGCCAGCAACGCTATCAGGCGCGCGTCGTGTGCATGCGTGCGCGTGCGTGCTATACGTCTCGGTGTGTGTATGCGTACGCTTGCGTGTGCAACGCGTGCCCGGGCGTGCCGTGCACGTCGCCATGTGGGTGTCCGTGTTGTATGCGCAGCGAGCGTGTGTCGTGTGCGTGTATCGCGGCGTTTTGCGTGTTGCGCCAACGTGCGTGCAATTAGCGTGTATGCCGTTGTCTGCTAGTAATTGGCGCGCGCATCGCCGTATGTGCGTGTCGGTGTAAGTTGCGCGCTGCGTCGCCGTGGTGCGTGCCTGTGTACCTGCTGCGTCGCCTCGCGTATTGTGCGCGTGCACATCGCCGTGTGGCGTGCCTGTGTACCTGTGCGCACTGCGGTGTATGTGCGTGCACTCGCTGTGTGTGCGTGCCTGTGTAATCCTGTTGCGCACTCGTGTGCTGTGTGTGTGTGTGTGTAGTGTGTGTGTGTGTGGCGTGCTGTGCGTGCGCGTCGGCGTGCGTGCGCGTGCGTGCGCGCGCGTGGTTGCGTATGTAGAACGCCCCGCGGGTGACCGCTTTAATGCTGCTATAAATATGACTGAGCTTAGGCGGTGCCTTAGCAGTGCATAATAACACTGGTGACGATGCTGCAGCCACGACCGCAGCGTTAATCCCAGACCTACCCGCATGAACAACTCCGCCTGTTCACCCATCCGTCAACGAAATTGCCATGGTCGCTACACGCGATGCCATATATACTGCTGGACACGCGCACGCGCGTTGATGGTGTGGCACGTGTACTATTGTTGAAGCTATACCTTGTTACACGCGTGTCCTAGTGTTAAAGCCACAATACTGGTTATATGCTTATGCCTAAGCTGTTCGAAGCTACAGCACTGGTATACACGTGTCCTAGTCGGCTAGATTACTGCTTATGCGTATCCTGTGTTAAAAGCTTACATATACTTGTTATACTTAACCTAGTGTTAAAGCTACAATACTTATTATACTTAATGCTACGGAAGCCGCCTAGTGCCGGCGCGGTCACGTTTTTCGCAGCCGGCGCCGTCACGTTTTTCGGCAGCCAGCGACGTCACGTTTTTTGTCGTCGACGCCGCCGTCATTTTAAGTCGACGTCACCATCATTACTTACGGAGGCCGCTAGGGCCGGAAAAGGTCACGTTTTTTGCAGCCGCGCGTCACGCACGTTTTTCGCAGCCGGCGCGGTCACCTTTTTCGCAGCCGTGCGACATCACGTTCTTTCGCAGGCCGGCGACGTCACGTTTTCGTTGTCGTCGTCGTCATTTTTAGTCGACGTTCGTCATCATTACTCGCCTGACAAGGCTAAAACACAGCACGCAAGCGAGCGAAAACCGCGGCGGCGGCGCGAGCGACGACGACGAATACGAAAACGAACAAGTGCCGCGGAGCGACGGCGCTCATCTAACGTCTACTGCGGTGACTCTGTGGTGGAGGGGTCCAAAAACCTGTTAGTCCCCAAATGTGTTCAATACACACCGAAACGTGGAAGGCATGCAGGGATGGTATCAGAACCTTTCAAAGGAATGTTCGTTGGGATCGTTATGAAAGGTTGCCCGAGATGGGGCGCGTACGTTTAAGTGTCTAAGATTAAAGATGGAACTACCATCGTACGTAGTAGCAACAACTATTTGCAAGATAGAATATGGTAAGCACTCATTCCATTTACCTACGTCAAAGCCTAACAGACTGAATATAGAGAGAGCTCTGCCACCTGTAACTAATTAATGCAGGCAAAAACTACACAGTACCACCACCACATGCACTGGCAGTGGCCATACCGTTACATGTAACACACACTGACAGTACAGAATGCCATAGAAATTATACGATTTAAGGAGCATAAACCTTCTTCAACCAAACTTAGCTTTGAATTTCACTGTGACATTGTACCTCATACATCCAGGCATGTATAGATTCTACTAGCAAATCCCGCAGTCAAATTCTTTCTAACAGTAAACAAATGCCATTGTTTAACCCTCCTCTTGAGGGTCAAAAGGTCATCCGACACTTACTCTACACATGTCAGCAGATAAGACATTTCATGGTCCTTTCAATAAAAGCCATAAACAATTGCTAGGTCACCGCTGAAACACAAAAAGTTTTTCAATCGCTCCGTCAACCATGTCCTCTAAGAAAATGTCTAAAATCTGCCCTGTGCCCCATTGGCCTTGACCTGTGAACTCCAATTTCGGCATCAGTGATGGCTTTTCCTACCATGATGCTATACACCGACATATCACAGCCTAGGTCGAGCCGTTTAGAATTTTGTGCCGCAAATTCTGCATTTCCTCCCTATACCTTAAGTTATAGGAGGAATGTTCCCCCTTTCTTTTACACTTCTTTGACCTTTGACCTTTGACCTTTGACCCCCAGCTTCGACATTCCCAACTCGTTTTTCGTATTACCGCCCAATATCGTGACCGTAACGTCGGGCGGTAAAGATTTGTGCCCAACTGTTGACGGACGGACGGACGCACGCACGGACAATCATGCGATTCTACAAGCTGCATCTGACTACGTCAGATGAGCTACAAAATCGTGGACGTCGCCGGCTGCGAAAGAACGTGACGGCGTCGATTCTGCTCGCTCGCCGCCGCCGCCGCCGCGTTTTCGCTCGCTCGTGGTGCGAAAAAGGTGACCGCGCCGGCTACGCAAAAGGTGACGGCTTGAGGATGCAGGGGGAGGGGAGGGAGGATAGAGAAGATTAGACTGTAACCATAAACTACACTAAGACGTGACTATGGAAGTGCGCAACTCACGTAGAAACAATCGCATTCAAAGTATCGCCAAATTCACGCGCCACTGACTACTCGCGCGCGGATCACATCAGTACCAGCAGCAGCCGCACCATCATCATCATCATCATCATCATCATCATCATCATCATCATCATCATCATCGTCGTCATCGTCATCATCATCATCATCACCATCATCATCATCATCATCATCATCACCATCATCATCATCACCATCATCATCATCATCACCATCATCATCATCATCATCACCATCATCATCATCATCATCATCATCACCATCATCATCATCATCATCATCGTCGTCAAAGCCATCATCATCTTCATCATAATCTTAATTATAATCATAATCATCATAGCAGGCATAAAGAACAGCAACCACTGCACAATCACAGCAGCAGCAGCAGCAGCAGCAACAGCAGCAGCAGCAACGGCAGCAACAGAGTGGGAATGTGAAATCCGATGTCCGCCTGCGGCTTTAAAAAAACGTCCACCCTGGGGAAAGTGCTGCATGTTTTCACTTCGCAACGCCGCGTTTCCATGGAAACCAAACAAATGGGATGCGTCCCGCAACAGAACGGCACGTTTTTCATGAATAATGTGATGCGGGCGGAAAATGGCTTCACTGCGGCCGTGGTTTCTTCGCTCGCCGCCGCTTTCAGCATCACAGTAACACTCTGCCTCTACGTTACGCTTATCACCGTGAATAGATTTCAGTGCACAGGCGTGATCGTGATCACGTTCACGCGACGTGTAGCGTGGTTAACGTGGTAGCTCGGTTCACGCTGCGTGTTATAGGCTCGTCTATACACTCTCCTACGTTAGTTACGTCAGTGACCGTAACCGAACTGCACAACCCCGCAACAAAATATTTAGAGGTAGCTACTGTATGCTCGTTCATTCTGAGTGTCTATGCAAAAATCTTCGCGTCGCTGCTCTCCTAACAAATCGAAACAGACTGACACAGATATTACTGCGGGAACTACGATACAGACGAGCGAAGGATCGCAATATTAGTTAAAAGAGTGCTTGGCGAAAATAAAACGAGACGCAATTTATCAACTGTTTATGTTAACATGATTTCATAAATTGCACAGTTTTTAAATTTGTATGTTTTACAAAATTCTACACTTTAATTCGCATGTTACCTGCATCAATTATCAAATTAATAACAGCTATAGTAGAACAATTTATATACATACTAGGCTGATATTATGATTTGCAAGTCTATATGTTACGCCTATCCCCCCCCCCCCCGCTGGCCTTCATACACCACGACTTTACGACGACGAAATTCTGAACATACTCAGCTTCGATGCGCATAAATTCGCACATTGAGAGCATTTTGTGATGTTTTGCTACTGCAGGTCACGTGTATACTCTATCTATCAAAACGAGCGCATGCGAATTTAAACGGGCTAACATAGTATACATGAAAATGACGTCATGGTGAAACAACTCATATAATATTCCCAGTTTTCCGTAATCTTATACTTATAATTCGAGGAACAGGTATGCAAGGGAGGCAACACAGTTTGGCTCGCTATTAA
>NW_014579713.1:15809-27293 GCF_000485595.1 Priapulus caudatus
CCCAGTCAGTACGCGGCGGCATATATACACGACCCCTCCCTCCCCAGTCATACATATATACACGACCCCCTCCCCTCCCCCAGTCAGTACGCGGCGGCATGCGCGGGGGGGGAGGCGGTAAACAACGCATCATTTACATTTCTGTAAAATTGGTCGCTACATTGTCATCCATATAAACTTCAGTGTGTGCATATGAACGCTGTGTACACGCCCCTGGTGTGTGTGTGTGTGTGTGTGTGTGTGTGCGCGTGCGTGCGTGCGTGCGTGTGTGTGTGCGTGCGCGTGCGCGCGTGTGCGGGCGAACGTGTGTGCGCGCGCGTGGTGTGTGTGCGCGCGCGTGTGTGTGCGCGCGTGCGCGTGTATGTGTGCGTATAAGCCTGTACGTCTTCACGATACCTGGAATGGAATCTGCAACGCTAACAGTAGCAACATTGTGCAAGAAATCACCGCGAAAATATAAGTCTAACGTATAGGTACTAGCTCTAATCGCAATTTACTAGAACCTTACATGGAGCCCGGCATTAGAAACAAAATGAGCCTTTACCCTAACGTTTTCCCGTAGGCTGGACCTCGACGTTAAAACTAATATTAAGACTAATTTTGTTTCTGACAACGGGCCCCTGGACATGGAAATCTACTAAGTCTATATTAGCTATCGAAAATAGACTCTGATTTAGAAATCCAGGTTCATAAATCACTGAGCTGTCTATAATGAAAGTTATTATGAACAGCTCAGCGGTATTAATAATGCACATCATGTTGAGGCGTTACGAACGCGTGACGTCAGAGCGCGTCACAATAGCACAGCCAATCACGACAGTGACAGCCCCTAGAACTAAATCCTAATGCTATCACGACTTCCTTTCTCATAAAATAACCTAGTACTTAATCTCATATACACCCTGTTCCCGGCCAACGACGGACACCCTGCTATAATATAGACAAAGGAATGAAAATTTTATACGTGCCCTGCTACTGAATTACGCTCGTGAAGAGTTTTTTTAACTGGCCTTGATCACTGTACCATTTGCCTTATCAACACCCTACCAGATACATCTCCCGTATAAACGCATACAAATAAATAAATAAATAAATAAATATATATATATATATATCTACGCGCATATATATATAATATATATAATTAATTAATGACCTAGCTCGTTCTATCACGATAACGTCGTTTGCTTTTAAGATGGCGCTTGCAAAAGTATCCCGCGTTCGTGAATGCTCTTAAAATCCCAATATGTCTGCCTAATCCGCACCGTTGACGAATGCTAGAATAACTGACACGTTGTCTTGTTTATAAGTATATAACCGTACCACCCAATTCATATTAGGTTGTCTAATTTCATCAACGGTTATACGAATAAAAAAGCTAAATTCATTATAAAACCATCTGCATTCGCTGAATGCGTTTTCGAATGCTAGCTGCTTAAAGGGTACTGCGTACGCGCTGCAGCGACACCCACCAACCGTAACGTTTGACGACATTTTGAGACATTAGAAACTATTGTTCAGATGTTCCATTCTTTCAAATGAGCTGTTGCACAAGCACGCGATAGATAGCGTCCGGCGACATAACAACCAAAACGACAAAAAGATTTAGAATCGTTTCTAATTTCTGTAGGGACATAGTCGCGCGACACCTCATAAACAGTCAATCACAGCAGTAGATAATGTTTGCAACGGCGCGTGATAAAATTTTAATGAAATTGGGCTGCTCAACTGTCTGCGGATTTTACGTGTTAACAGAAATTCGGTTTTATTTGGGGCATTTAGTGTACATGGCCGCCAAACTAAAGAAAACAGATTGCCATCCTTAGCACACGACCGCAAAATCAGTTGTAGGTCCATGTAACATTCAACAGTCTCGAGTTTATATGATGTCCGCTATTGTGAAGCGAGAAAGGAGACAAATTTTGACCGAACGATTGAGTATGTATTTTGTGAATGTGCGTGTCATTTATTTATTTCAGGTTTTTACTTGACTTGTCCATAGTGCCTTGTGGCTCACACAATGCCACTCCCAGTGTCGCCGCCCAACTGACCCATCCACACACTTGTAAAATACGGCGTCTAACAGATGCCAAAAGAACAATGCGACTCATAAAAGTCGAGTCCATTGACAGCTGAGCAAAGTTTTTTTCGTCAGCGTGCTGATGAATAACGATAATCTACGCTGTGATTGGGGCTATTCGTGAAAGTGTCACGCGACTGTGGCGTTGTTCTACGCGTGCTGTGTGCGCGCGAAAATAGAAATGATTCTAATATATTTTTCCGTTTGTGGTTGTTGCCGGATGCTATGTGTACGTTGTGGCAACAAACAGATGATCGAAACAATAATTATAGTTTCTAATATCCCTGTTGTATTTCTAGAAGTAACGTCGGTAAGGAGCTTGACGTATAATATACTAAACCTCAGACAAAGGATTTATTCCAGCGCCCCGGCACACTCCATCCTGCACCGTAGTAGATTGACCAGGGGGGGGGGGGGGCGGGGCGCAACGATACATGGGCTTTAGAAATAATATAGCGCCACTTTGGGCCTAATATGGGCGAACTGAAATACAATAATGTCCACACCCTTTCCACCAGCCTCGAAGCCACCGAGAGGCAGAAGTTGTGTGACTATAGCATAAGGGGCCTTGGTTCCGCCGCTTCGGCTGATCACGACTGCAACGTCTCCGGATTATCTGGCCCTATTCGTCACTACCTGGAAGGCACGATTGCGACGCTTCCGTATTGTTCTAGTTGGCTTACACGTTGAACGTCGCTGGACTTCAGGAGTTTGTGTGTCTCCACTGGGAACGTCCTGACCTGATCGGTAGATAGGCGAGAGTTGCGGATAGGCCCCCGAATCTGAGTAAGCATCATGAGGTCTCTCCCGGGTAATCCGTGTCTTTTTCAACTCCATACGCAGGGCGAAGCTGTTGCATGGCCTAACGCCACACTGGTCCTCGGGGTAACACGCACGTGACGCTGCTGGCACATGATACTGGTGATAACCGCTGACCAATCTTGGGTCTCTGTCTCGCTGCGGGCCGCAGTACAAGTGCATAACATGGAGCGACCTAGGCGAGTAAGGCAATGCACTAGGCCTAGTAAGATGTCGACTGTCTCCCGTGCTGTGATTATGGTGCTCTTTAGCCTGTTTTCCCTGTGGGGCCAGCGCAGAGAGAGGCAATACGAGAATCGATCTGGCACCTGATCTGTTTGGCCATTGAGTAGCTCACTTGGCGAAAACCTTGCCTAAAGGTGTACGCCGGTATTGCATCAGGAATGCTGCAGTGGCAACTTTAGTGCCAGCGTCGACTTTCCTGAGTCCCTTGCTTTGAAAGTTTGGACCAGGCGTTCGGGCAGTCTCCATTCGTGCTGGTGATAAGGGCTCCTGTAAATGAGCTGATGCTGGGGGGGTGGGGGGGGGGGGGGGGGGGGGGGGGTTTTCAACGACAGCTAAGCCTGGAACTCTCCGACATGAACGTCGTGGCCAATTGTCGGTCACAATCGTGTGTGGATATGCCGAAGTGAGCGGAAAGTCTGTTCCAGTAGGTCAATGGTGCCTTTGTCGATGTACAGTTTGTCGGCGTGTATGCATTGGTATTGGAGTAGGCAATCGATCATGACCAGCCTAGTTGCTCGCCTAGGAAATTTATGGCATGGTCCCAGGTGTATTCTACTCAGTGGTTCTCTGAAGGGTTTATCTGGTTGTTCTGCGTCAGGTCAGTGCAGTTGTGACACCCAGCTCTGCAATGTCAGTGTCGATCCTAGGCCAATATAACCCGCTGTGCGGGTCGGCTGCTTCATGCCGCTGTATTTCCAAGTGTCCAAATGCTGGCAATGAAGCACTGCCTTGATCAGACTTCAGGGATGAACTTATTCTGGGAGCGAGTATAGCAAACGACCGCATGGCCTGTCGATCAGTGATCGCGCCGCTTTCTGAAGTCTCTTGACTGAATAGCATCCATCTGCTCTCCACATTCGATTCGTGAAATCCTCGGGTGGCGCTTCCCTCACGGTATGATGCATCATCGTTGCAATCAATCAGGATCTTTGGCTGATTGCTTTCCCCACGCCCAGGGTCCGTGGTCTGTGCTGTGCTCACTCGTTTTTATAGTGCAGACAGTGCCAACATCTGCATCACTTTTCCTCGCCCATCAAGATACGTCCCGGTCGCCACTCCTCAGGCGACTGAGTACATCGCGTTTCCCGTGGTTCCGACGTCTTTCTATATTTTATTGAGTATCTGTACTGGGCTAAGCATCCAAAGCCCAGCAGCCAAACGTGATTGGCCGGGCCATCATGGCGTCTCTTTGTTGGCCCTAAACCCGCTATGCACGGCTATTGGTTGTAACAATAATAAAATTTCGACGTACAGAAAACTGGTGAAACGCTTCTTTAGCGAAAGAAATGACCAGCTAGTGGCTTTCTTTCTAACTTGGCTATAGCGTCGCTGTGTATCCTGGTCAGTGTCTTGGATACGTAGCGTCGGAGGGCTCACTCCGTCAACGATACGGTGATACAGCACTGGCTCGCAATGCCAACTTCTGAAATGCATCGGTGACACCCCAATCGCTGGATGGTTCAAATGCCGCCACATTGAATTTCGTGCAAACACGCTGTCTTCAGCTGCTGAAAATTGCGCTTGCTCACCTATCTGCCCCAGTTCCAATGGTATGTCGCTTCTTGGTCAGTTCGATAGCGAGCTTCGGTTAGAGTGGCTAAGTGGTGTGAGAAACTTGCCATAGAACTGCACAGGACCTGCCAAGAATTGAACTGCAGGCCATAAGCGTTTTCGCGTGTGCAGCATGCTTGATAACTCGCATTGCACCTTATCCCCTTCTCATCCCTCTTTTGGGAAAGCTTGTGGCCGCAAGTAAGCGTTAACGCGGGTTGAGCGAACTGAGGCACTGTCTCCTTCTGTTTATGCGACATCTGTAGCCTTTTCTTCTAAGGCAATTGAAGCAATTCGCGTAGATTTTGAAGATGCGTCTTGAGCATTGCACCATATCTGCTGACGGAAGAAGTCGCTAAGTGTAGACGCCAACTCTCTGTAAGATCACGTGTGAGCTTGTTCCATATATTCTTGGACATAACCTGGCTGCTCAGAACTGAGCTGCTGAATCGGCGGCTCGAAGTCGGAGCAGTACGCCTCGGTGTGTACGATGGCAGCTTGTTCTGTCCTTTCAGGAAGCGAGCTTTTATCTGGTTGTAAGCAGTCCACCAGCGTCGAGTTTAGTGAACGCGTGTCCCTCCGCCCTATTTCTCGCAATAAATCGCTCGGGGAGAGCATATGGTGTTCGGGTGTGTAAGTCTAATTGCGGGTTACGTATAAGAGTAGTCCCCACAGACCGTAGTTGGTTGCTGGCTCGACAGGTTGCCCCACTTCCTGATTCTCAGAGTTACGAGTGTGCCACTAATCATTGAATTGTGCGGCCTTGCCACACATCCCTCCTGATGCCGGCATCATATGTCTTGTTGTGAGATCCTGCTTGAATTGCGTACGGACTGGCCGCGTCCTGCAGAATATGGCCTCGAATCCCGCTTGAACTTGATACCTCGTAATTCAAAGTCCTTTCACATCCCGAGCTCCCGTTTGATTACTCCGGATTGCTCATTCACAAACCGTGCTGGCGGTCTTCTGTATACGACGATCTGGATGCAGATCGTTTCGCATATGGTATGCTCACGGTACCATCGGTTGAAGAGTGGCCGAATGAAAATAAAGCATTAATGTCTATTCATTTCATGTATGGCCGCTACTGCCCAACTAGGTTTGGAGCGCTGGAACGTTCGTCGACCGTAAGCTCTATGTTCCCGTGGCTTCTCTGTTTGTCGCAGCTTGGCAATTTGCTGTAAACGTGCCCATTGACTGTCACCTGGATTTCCTTAGCTTCCTTGTATGGCTTGTTGCTTACTGTAGGCATGGCTGTCCCGCAGCTTTAGCCCAGCCGTCCCCCGAGCAAAGTTGTTCCTCCCGCACTCAGTAGTGGGGGGGGGGGGGGGGGGGGGGGGGGGGGGGGGGGGGGGGGGTTTTTCGATCTCAAAATCGAACTTCTTTCACGTTCAGCGAGATGGGTTCAGGACTCAGGATTTCTCCTGCGTTTCACCGTCCTGGAGTCCTCTGTCTTGTAAATGGATTCAACCGCTGGCTTGTTGCCTCTCTTTTGCAGACCAGATCGACTGAAGTGGCCCTTCCGTGGCTTAGTAAATTGGCAGTTGCGGTTTAAGTGTATGGCATACTTTGCTTAATTATGTTGTTCAGACGCTGTTCCACATCGCCCACAGTAACTTTCTCTCTGTGGAATTAAGCCTCTGTTTGTCTCTGTGAGTCCATGGTTATTGTCGTATAGTGACCAGGTAGTGATAAGTCGTGGTCTCATGCGTGTCAGCTTATTTCACCAGCCTTGTTCTTGATGCTCGCATGCTACGTTTCCTTGGCTATCCCTTTGCCGCTATCTCTAGTTCTCCATGGGCGCTCTGGAATTTGCTCACGTTATCTACTGTTTCGTCATTTCCTTTGATTTTATACAACGCTTTAATATTTCTCTCATTGCTCCCACCTGATCGTATGAAGCGTGTGCGTCATGTTGCTTCGTCCTAGGGGTCTTTATTTGAAGCGAATCAACATGTAACTGCATTCTTGTCTGATGTCGTGCTGCAGTTCTGATTTTTTTTCTGCGCTGTTTCTGCCAGCATCTTCCGATCGCTATGAATTCTAAATCGCTTCCTGAAACGCCAAGATTTTTTGGGGTCGAATCTATGTAATTCTTTAATGAATATTTTCGTATCCTCACCATGGTGATTTCATTTAATGTTTCTTTGGCGGCGTTAGCACGATGCAGCGAGGTTTGCAGAGCAAGTCTTGTATTGTTCACTGCGACTGTTTGTTAGATAAAACGCTTGGCATTCTTTTCTCTGCGTTATAATGTTGTGCTTCCCATACGTGATCGAAGACCGCCAGTTAATCCGCCCTATATCTTTTCGAAGTTTGGCTCAATATGCCTGTTAGTTTTAGGAATCCTTATACTTGCGGTGTTGTCATAGTACACTGGCTTGTTAATTTGTTGTTTAATCTAGCCGCCTCATTTGCTGCGCTTGTTGCCGTTCTAGCTGTTGTTCATGCTTTTTCCTTGTATGTCTGCTTGTAGTTGCTGTCGAAACGGTCTGTTGTTGCATGTGGTTTTATTTATTTTTCTCCTTGTTTTCTTTGTTAAGCCCTGTAGTATGCTCGCATGTTTTGCTGTATCTGTCTACTTTTTTTCCCAGTGTACTGTACGAAAATCTCAGTGCTTTGGAGCTCTCGAGTACTTCTGTGTGAAGTTACTGGGCTCCGTATTGTGGCTATTAAACCTCCAACTCAGAGTTGCTTGTGCTGAAACACCATCCAATCTTGCTTCGTCGCCAACATAAAACTGTTGTATTTCTTAGAAATAACGTCGTAAGAGCTGAACGTATAAATATATACACTCTACAAAGGATTTATTCAGCCACAACTCCAGCCTGCCTATGAGAGTGATCACGCATATACGATGTCTGTTAGGAATAATATAGGGCGCACCGTCTTTGGGCCTAATATGGGCGAATGATAACATATAATTTCACATTCTAATATGTGGACGTTCCACCGTTGGTTATATATAGTCGCTGTAATATGTCTTGAACGTAATTGCACACCAGTATCAGCAGTCGCTTATTTGCCCTGCATGTGACATTCAAACAGCAGGTGGGGTGTAGAGATTATGTAATAAATGTTAGCGACACTCTACAAGCTGGTTCTGATTATAGATATAAACGTGCTTATTAAGTTTGTGTATGGAGGCTCTACCCGACCTTATAAAGCGCACGCGCAAAGGTGTAGTTCCTCGTCTACGCCTACGCGCCCATTCCGAATGCCAAAACAAGACGACCAGATGACGAGACAGGTAACGCCTATTCCACAGTAACGGCGTAGGTTACGTGGACAACGACTAATAACATCGCTGCTTACCTGGCAAGTGACGTGTTACATCACAGTCTGCCCGACGAGCGTGGGTGTGCAACATATCAGTTAGGTGGTAGTAGCAGCATATTGAGTTACCTGGTAACAACATCTCAAGTTTCCTGGTATCAACATCTCAAGTTACCTGGTATCAACATCTCAGTTACTGGTAGCAACATCTCAAGATACTTGGTAGCACTATCTCAAGTTAACCTGGTAGCAACATCTCAAGTTACCTGGTAGCAACATCTCTGGCTATTTGGTAGTAACATCTCTGGCTGGCTATGTGCGGCTGTTGTCACCTGGTGTCGTGCGGAGTTGGTATTCACGAGTATCGGCGCACTCACGCACTGCGTCGACGGCATCTAGAGGTAATGTATACTACTACTAGAACGCGACGGAGCCTGCGATCGAGGAACAGGAATCTTTTAGCTCTTTGCGCGGGCCGAGAAGCGGACGAAGGTGAGCGATGATTACAGAATAATGTCGGCACCGTGGCTTGACCCTCGATGGCGTGTGTCGGTTATGTAAAGGCGCGTTGCTACGCTCTGTGTGTGTGTGCGTGTGTGCCGATTAAGGGGTGGACACACTAGCCGATTTTCATGGCGGTCGAGCGGCCGACCGAGCCGGCGGAACTCGATCGCATGAAAAAAATCCCCCCCCCCCCCCCCGCGTAGTGTGTCTAGCGGCGTCCGATTTTGAGTCGCCGGCCGAGTCGCCCGATTCAAAAACATGGTTTCGATAATTACTTTGAGCCGGCCGCTACAATCAACCCTAGTGTGCCCGGTCGCGATTGACGGCCGAATTGTACATTCACCAGCCAATCAAGCGTTCTGAATAATCCTACAGAGTTTCTCCCGATCTCAGTCGTCGTAGTTGTGTCCATCAGATGTTCGCTTCCGTTAACTTGATTGTCCGGCCGGCTCTCGATCGCATTATAAAATCGCGTAGCGTGTCTAATCAGCTTTATCCGACACCATTTCTGCATCGTATATATGTACCTTTATAATACACGTGTATGCGTATACACCTATGTATGCATACACGTATGTACGTATACACCTATGTATGCATACACGTATGTACTGTATACAGTGTGTGTGCCCTAACCGCATGTGTATACGTGTACGCGTGTGCACTTAATAGGCACGTTTGTATCTATAACAGCGTTCGTTAATCGTATATCACGTGGGCCGTGTGTGTGCTGTTGTGTGGTGTGTGTGGTTTGTGTTGTGTGTGTGTTGTGTTGTGTGTGTGTGTACTTAACCTTACGTTGTACACGTATACGTACCTGTACGCGTGTGTATGTATGTACATATACACATAAGTAACGTTATGTACCAATATGCGGTGGCTCGCAACACAAATAACTATAGCTATAGCGTATCAAGTACATCGTACAATGACAAAGCGCTGCACACGTGGGCAATTTAATCGCTACTTGTCGGGACCGGCAGACAATGCAATGTCACTCGTTATGTCAAAAAGGCACGCGTTCCTGCCACATTTCACCAGCTTCATCATCCTGCTTTTTTTTCCCACACGAAGGGCGCTGCCATATTTGATGTCACGTGCCTTCAAATCATGGCATTTGATAGTTAATCCAAAAACTGTTGGCCTGAATTCCATGCCAGTGCAGCGCACACGTTGGCGATTGTCAGCCGACTCGGCAACAAATATCAAATTATGTTTTGAGTATTCCAGGGCGTTTTCGAGTTCTGGTCGTCAAAATCGCTAATCGCCATGTCAGCGCAACGGGCGATCTCTCGGCGATTCTGTCGCCGGCAACAAAATCGCCAGTACACGTGTGTGCCCGGCCTTAGACGAAGTTCCACGTAGGTTATGGTGGGGCGGGGTTATCAGGGTGAGAATGGGGATGTTTATGAGGATGAAGAAATTGGCGGGAAATTAGATTTGCGAGTAAGTTGTGGTTTATCAGTTCTATTCTCTCATCTCTAGAATTCGTTCTAAAATGCATTTAACAAGACACTGCAGCGACAAACGACCAACCGTAACTAACGTTCAGCATCAGGTCGCGAGCGACTGGAACCCACACACTGGCAAGCGCTTAGGCGACCTGACCCAGCCACACTGCAGCGTTAAGCGACTGACCCCAACCACAACTGAGGCGTAGCGACTGACCCCAGCCACACCTGGAGGCGTTAACGACTGACCCCAACCACACTGCAGGCGTTAACGACTGACCCGCCAATCCACACTGCAGAGCGTTAACGACTGACCCCAACCACAACTTGCAGGCGTTAAAACGACTGACCCAACCACACCTGGCAGGCGTTAACGACTGACTCTACAACCACACTGCAGCGTTTAAACGACTGACCAACCACACTGCAGGGCGTTAACGACTGACCCAACCAGCACTGCAGCGTTAACGACTGACCAAACCGCACTGCAGCGTTAACGAACTGACCCAACGCACTGCAGGCCGTTTAACGACTGACCACAACCACACTGCAGCGTCTAACGCTGACCCCAACCACAAGTTGCGGCGTTTTAATGACTGCCCAAGCCACACTGCAGGCGTTACGACTGACCCCAACACACTGCAGGCGTTACAACACAGACTGACCCCAATCACACTGCAGGCGTTAACGACTGGACCCAGCCACACTGCAGGCGTTAACGCCTGACGCAACCACAATGCCAGGCGTTAACTGACTGACCCAACCCACACTGCAGGCGTTAAACGAAACTGAACGCCAACACACTGTGCAGGCGTTAACGACTGACCCCAAATCACCTGGCAGGCGTTTAAACGAACTGACCCCAACCACACTGCACGCGTTAACGAAACTGAACCCCAACCACACTGCAGCGTTTAACGTACTGACCCAACCACACTGCAGGCGTTAACGACTCGACCCCCAGCTACACTGCAGGCGGTTAACGACTGACCCCAACCACACTGCAGAGTTAACGACTGAGCGGCGCAACCACACTCGCAGCGTTAACGCACTGACTGCCAACCAAACCAAAAAAACAAAACCTGCAAGCGTTAAAGACCTGACCCCAACCACACTGCAGGCGTTAACGACTGACCCAACCAACACTGCAGGGCGTTAACGACTGACCCCCAGCTAACACTGCAGGGTTAACGACGGACCCTAGCGCACACTGGCAGGCGTTAACGACTGACCCAACCACACCTGCAGGCGTAACGAGCTGACCCAAACCACACTGCAGGCGTTTAACGACTGACTCAGCCACACTGCACGCGTTAACGACTGACCCCCAGCCACACTGCAGGGGTTAACGACTGCCACAACCACAATGCACCGCCGTTAACGACTGGACCAACCCAATGCCATGCGTTAACGAACTGACCCCAGCCACACTGCGCAGGCGTTAACGAGCTGACCCCAACCACACTGCAGGCGTTAAGCGACTGACCCCAGGCCACACTGCACGGCGTTAACGACTGACGCCCAGCCACACTTGCACGCGTAACGACTGCCCAACCACAATGCAGGCGTTAACGACTG
>NW_014579714.1:0-6425 GCF_000485595.1 Priapulus caudatus
AGAGAGAGAGAGAGAGAGAGAGAGAGAGAGAGAGAGAGAGAGAGCGTCGCCACGACTTGTCGCGTGAAACGACTTTTTCGAAATGTAAAAAAAGTTTTCGCGCTTTCACTTTTTCCCCTCCGTCAGCATACTGCTCCGTGAACAGCGAAGTTGTCATCCTGATCAACGACGGCAATTGCTAGCATTACGCGGTTCCATGGAAGGACATCCGTCATCCATCATTAATGCAGCATAATTATATAGACTGTAGAGCTCGTTAGGGTAAACAATGGCAGAAACCATGACGGAATGGCGGTGGTGACAAATGCTCGACAAACGTTGTGCTGTCCGGGGTGGCTTCCCCTCTCTCTTCTCTTNAAAGAGAGAGAGAGAGAGAGAGAAAGAAAGAGAGAGAGAGAGAGAGAGAAAGAAAGAGAGAGAGAGAGAGATCGAGTGAAGGAGACACGCACACATACGCCCACGTTGAGTTCTACAACTGGTTGCACGTACAGCTTACGCTACATTACATTATCAAGGTAATTTCTTATCTATCGTCATCAATGATGACCATAAGATATGTAACTTCGATATCAAGATCGTAAACAACTTAATTTTTATTATCCATCGTCGGGGCCGCAGCCATGGGGCAGGCATACTTATTTACGCCCCCCCCCAGCCATCACCACACCAACTACCCAACAGAAAAGAAACGTGCTCAAATGTCAGTGATCCGAAACTAAATTGAATTGCGATGCGAAAACACAGGCATGCATTCATACTGCACGCTTTCTCTCTCTCGGTCTCTTTCTCGCTCTCTCGCTCTCTTTCTGTAGCTCTCTCCCTCTCTCTTTCGGTGGCTCTCCGTCTCTCTCCTTCGGTCTCTTTCTCTCTCCTTCTCTTTTTCTGAAGCTCTCTCTCTAGCTCCCTCTCTCGCGCGCGCTTTCTAGCTTTCTCGATCTATATATCTATCAATCTCTCTCTCTCTATATATATATATATCGCTTTAATCGTTTAAATATTAATGCCATCATCGCGCAAAAAAGAAGAAAAATCACAAAACATCACATAAATAACGAAAACCTGTGCGGGCGTACGAATTTCTCCTCCTGCCCCACACAAACACAAACACACACACACACACACACACACACACACACACACGCACACACACACACACACACACACACACACACACACACACACACACACACATCACGCGTTGCAATCGACTCTGTGAACTCATTCGATCATTTATCTTCCCGCGCCTTTGCCTCGCTGTCCGCAGATTAGAAGCGCGACAAAAAAAACAGCCATCTTGTCTGCAACACATTTACATATGAAGCAGCTGCTGATTAACTGGGCTGTCTAGTGTGCAATCACCCGCTTTTTCGTAGGTTCGCCTAAAAAAAACACCCGCATGTTTCTCTGTCAGTTCGGGATAGGGGATAGGGGATAGGGTAGAGATAATGGGCAGCAAGTGAATAACGAGAACTCTGGACACATGCATCTCTCTTCTCTGCTTCGCTCGCTCTCTCTCTCTCGCTCTCTCTCTCTCGCCGCTTCGCTCTCTCTCTCTCTCCTGCCCTCGCTCGCTCGCTCGCTCGCTCGCCGCCCTTCTCTCTCTGTTTTATTTACCGCGTTAGGTCACGCAGTTACGGATGATTTCCCACACGGTCGGCGCTGCCAGCTAAAGATGAATGGATGGCACGGAGGACAGAACGGACGGACGGACGGACGGAAAAGGCGGACGCGGGCCAGACGGTACGGCAGAAGGATGGATCCGGATTGATGGATGGAAGGGATGGATGGATAGATGGGATGGATGGAATGGTGGAGGGATGGAAGGATGGATGGATGGGA
Organism: Priapulus caudatus; assembly: GCF_000485595.1. Lineage (NCBI taxonomy): Eukaryota > Metazoa > Priapulida > Priapulimorpha > Priapulimorphida > Priapulidae > Priapulus > Priapulus caudatus. The sequence continues at coordinate 1,840 of NW_014579714.1, forward strand.
TGGATGGATGGATGGAATGGATGGTATGGATGGATGGATGCGATGGTATGGATGGATGGATGGATGGATGGATGGATGGATTGGATGGATGGATGGATTGGATATGGATAGAGGATGGGATGGATGGATGGATGGATGGATGGATGATGGATGGATGGTATGAATGGATGATGGATGGATGGATGGATGGATGGATGATGGATGGATGGATGGATGGATGATGGATGGATGGATTGGATGGATGGATGGATGGATGGATGGATGGATGGAGGATGGTATGGAATGGATGGATGGATGGTATGGAATGGCATGGATGGTATGGAGAATGGATGGATGGATGGGCGAATGGGCATGATGATTGGTGATGGATGGATGGATGGCATGGGATGGATGGATGGATGGATGGATGGATGGATGGTATGGATGGATGGATGGATGATGGATTGGATGGAATGGAGGCATTGGATGCATGGTATTGGATGGATGGATGGATGGTATGGGATGGATGATGTAATGGATGGATGGATGGATAGATGGATAGGATGGATATTATGGCATGGATTGAATGGAGTGGATGGATAGATGGTAGTTGAACGGCGCGAACGCAAAAGAAGACAAATAGTTTCAGTCAGTACAGGACAGTGCAGACCAAATAGATGATAGATATATAGATGAGATGCGTCATCGATTATTATCCCAGTGGGTTCTGTCAATGATGCGGCCAATCATCAATCAGCTATGGTTGAATCACGCGCGCGCAACATGACTTGTTTACACAGCAGATGCTTTTCATGCGCTCATAAAAAATGAGGTTCCGTTTCATTGCGCTTTATTAACAAACACATCTTTTGCAAATGAGTAGTATGACGAGAGATCACTGGGGACAACAGTCATCTCTGTGACTCTCCTTCTCCCAGTCTCTTCCATTTCTCTTCGTCGTCTCTCCCGTTCTTTCTCTCGCACGCTCTCTCTCTCTCTCTCTATCGTTTTTCTCTCTCTCTCTCGTCTCTCTCTCCGCTCTTCTCTCGCACGCTCTCTCTTCTCTCTCTCTCTCTCTTCTCTCTCTCTCTCTCTTCTCTCTCTCTCTGCTCACGTGTCACTGTCACTCACTCTTCTCTCGCACTCTCGCGTACGCTCCCTCTCTCTTCACACTCTTCGCACTCATACTCTCTCTCTCTCTTCTCTCTCTCTCTCTCACTCTCTCTCTTCTCGCTCTCTCTCACTCTCTCTCTCTCTCTCTCTTTCTCTTGCACGCTCTCTCTCTCTCTCTCTCTCTTCTGCCCCTCTCTCTCTCTCTCTTCGTTGGCACGCCTCTTCTCGTCGAAACTCTCTCGCTCTCTCTCTCTCTCTCTCTCTCTCTCTCTCTCTACTCTCTCTCTCTTGCCACGCTCTTCTCTCTCTCTCGCACTCCCGCACGCACTCTCTCACTCTCTCTCTCTCTCTCTCTTCTCTCTCTCACTCTCTCTCTCTCGCACTCTCCCCACCCCTCTCTCTATATCTATCTCTCTCTCCCCGTCATCTCTCTCGCACGCCTCTCTTCTCACTCTCGTCTCTCTCTCTCTCTCTCTCTCTCTCGCACGCTCTCACTCTCTCTTCTTCTCTTTTCTCTCTCGTCTCGCACTCTTTGCACGCCTTCTCTCTCTCTCTCTCTCTCTCTCTCTCTCTCTTCTCTCGCTCCTCTCTCTCTCTCTCTCTCTTTCTCTCTCTTCTCGCTCTCGTTTTCACGCGGCTTCTCTGGCGCGCTCTTTTCTTTCTGCTCATCTCTCTCTCTCTCTCTCTTCTCTCTCTCTCTCTTCTCTCTCGCTCTCTCTTCACTCTTCTTTTATTTTTCTTCTCTTGTCTCTCATTTCTTTGTCTTCATCTCGTCTCTCTCTCTCTCGATCCCCTCTTCCTCCTTTTTCTCTTCTCTCTCTCTCCTATCTCTCTCTTCCCTTCTCTCTCTCTCTCTCTCTTTTCTTCTCTTTCCCTTCTCTCTCTCTCTCTTCTCTTCCCTTCTCTCTCTTGCCTTGATCCTCTCTCTCTCTTCTCTCTTTCTTCTTTCTGGCTACCCCTTCTCTCTTATCTCTCTCCTCCCTCTCACTCTTCTTCCGCCTCTAATATATTCTTCGTGAGATTTAAGCGTCTCGACATGAGTGTGGATGACAGCGGTGGGCTGAGTGAAACCATGTTCGTGTGTGCGTGCGTGCGTAGCGTGCGTGCGTTGCCGTGCGTGTACCTGTGGACGTTGGGTGCGTTGCGTGCGCTATGTACGGTATGGTGAAACGTAACATCACTGTACGATAATCAATGCATAGAGTGTTATTATAGATAGGTAGCCCAGAGGTAGCCTTCTTAAATACGGCTCTTGATATAATGTTGCCACCAATGTTGCAACAACGCAGCGCGCGCTCATTTTCTGAGTGATTACGACATTCAGCCAACACACACAACGCACGCACGCATTGGTAAACTTCTAACGCCGCTGTGCCGCCTGCATTGTTCTGAACCGTTTCTTCACATTTGACCCGCATTAAAGGTGCCCACCCCCTAACGGAAACACACACAACTCCACGCACGCATGCACGCACGCACGCGCGCACACACACGCGACGCACTGCACGCGACGCACTGCACACACACCACACACGCACGCACGCGACGCGCGCGCGGGCAAACACCACACACACACCACGCACGCTGCACGCACATACACACACACACACACACAGTGAGTGACTGACTGACTAACTGACTGCCTGAGTGAGTGAGTGAATAAAACGGAGGTGGGTGGTGTAGACTGTTTAGCTTTAGTTAGCTGATTGCCAGCTGTTAGCTTTAGCTCTAGCCACTTTATCTTAATTATGTATTTTAGGACCACTACTAGTCACGCTGGCGCCTTGTGGCCACAATAAGTAGTACATGTAATCACAATTAACATGTCTGAACCGATAATCGGACCAATTAAACATATTTTATACATCTAACAAAAAACTGATAATTTGCGCTAATGGTTGGAAAAACTCTAGCAAGTTTGTCGCATAGAATGAAAAAATACTATTTTGCACTTGCTATTCCACTTGCTACGCGCATACATCTGCGCATGGTATGATTTCAGTATACATGTTTCACCTACGCACATCATCGAAGGTCATATGATGAAATGTGATTGGGCACAATTTTGCGCGTGCGTGCGTGCCTGCTTGCGTACGTGCGTGCGTGCGTGTGTGCGTACGTGCGTGCGTGCGTGCGTGCGTGCTGGCGTGCGCGCGTGTGTGCGTGCGTGCGTGGTGGCCTGCGTGCGTGCGTGCGAACGTGCGTACGTGCGCGCGTGTGTGCGTGCGTGCGTGGTGGCCTGCGTGCGCGCGTGTGTACGTGCGTGCTGGCGTGCTGGCGTGCTGGCGTGTGTGCTTGCGTGCGTGCGTGCTTGCGTGCGTACGTGCGTGCGTGCGTGCGTGCGTGCGTGCGTGCGTGCGTGCGTGCGTGCGTGTGCCGCTGTCCTCGCAAAAGCGGGAAGGGTGCCTCGCTGAATACTTTTAAGCGCCGATTTCAACACGCAATTCGTTCAACAAACAAAGTGGCGATGCCTGTGAGGGTATAGCTACTCACCGCGATGACATTTTTCACGACGCCGCTTATTTGTTTGTTCGCACATTTGTTTGCGATGCCACACAGTGACGCATTGCTGGGGCGAAAACCTGATATATATATATATATAAATATATCGCTCCATTAAACAGATGACATAATCATCTTCAATAGCATTGTATGCATTTTCATTGGCCGAATTTTCATCTTTGGACAGTTTATGACAGTTCTGGACAATGATTTTTTGGTGCTACTTGATTGGATGGCGCGCTCGCTGATTTGTTATGTGTGTGTGATACGCGTGTAAATCTCTCTCATCAATCTATCCTTCCCCCTTCCTACCACACAGAAATACATTCATTTATCTGTGTGTGCGCGCGTGCGTACGTCATTGCGCGCGCGTGTACGCGCGGCCGGGGTGCACGAGCACGAGTGTACGTGCGTGTGCGTATGTGAGTGCGTGCGTGTGCGTATGTGAGTGCGTGCGTGTGTTTCTCCGCTGTATCATCGAGCAGGAGATGTGAGAGGTTTTACCTCGATCCCTCGAAACTCACCATTGCTAAACAACATGTAAACAACAATAATTCCGCGTATTTCGCATAGCATACGTCTAACTAAGCATAGTTGACGTGAGAGCTAGAAGAGCGGTGATGAGTCTATTGCTTTCGCTGTTGTTTCTATCCGCTTTTCGTTGTGAGCTATTTATACATCGTCGCTATTTTTCGTGTATATAGTAGTTTTAGTGGTTTTTAGCATGCGGGCTTTGAAATGTTAAGCGTGATTGATCGCGGCTATTCGCTTTGATCTCGACACGCTAGACTTGCTACACGACACGTTACACCCCTCCCCCTCACCCACGCCCCTCCCCCTCACCCACCCCGGGCGTATGCTGAGGAGTGTACACCCCTCCTCCCCGCGCACTCTCCCCCTCTCTCCCATATATGAGCTTTCTCTCTCTTTCGCGCGCGCAATTTCGCTCTCGTTTTCTCTCTCTCTCTCTCTCTCTCTCTCTCTCTCTCTCT
>NW_014579714.1:8935-14492 GCF_000485595.1 Priapulus caudatus
ATGAGAGAAAAGAGAGACGAGAGAGAGACCGACCCCTGCAGCGAGAGTAGAGAGAGAGAGAGAGAGAGCAGAGAGAAGAGACGGCGTGCAAAGAGTGCGAGAGAGAGAAAAAGAGAAGAAGAGAGAGGAGAGCGTGCGAGGAGAGAGAGAGAGAGAGAGAGACGAGAGTGAGAAGAGAGGCGTGCGAGAGAGAGGAGAGAGAGAGAGAGAGAGAAGTTGAGAGACCGTGCGTGCAGAGTGCGAGAGAGAGAGAGAGAGGGAGAGAGAGAGAGAGGAGAGAGAAGAGTGATGAGAGTGCAGTGCGGGAGTGCGAGAGAGAGAGAAGAGCGTGTGACAAGAGAGAGAGGAGTAGAAGAGAGAATGCAGAGAGAGGAGAGAGGAGAGAGAGAGTCGAGAGAGGCGTGCATTCGAGAAGAGAAGAGAGCGTCCAACGAAGGCCAGAGGAGGGTGGCGCAGAGAGAGAGAGAGAGAGAGAGAAAGCGTGCAAGAGAAAGAGAGAGAGAGAGAGCAGAGTGAGAGAAGAGAGAGCAAGAAGAGAGTCGAGAGTAGAGAGAGAGAATGGGAGAGATAGAGAGTATGAGTGCGAAGAGTGTGAAGAGAGATGGGAGCCGTACGCAGAGTGCGAGAAAGAGTGAGTGACAGTGACACGTGAGCAGAGAGAGAGAGAAGAGAGAGAGACGAGCAGAATGAGAGGAGAGAGAGAGAAGAAGAGCGTGCGAGAGAAGAGCGGGAGAGAGAGACGAGAGAGAGAGAGAAACGAAGAGAGAAGAGAAAAGCGTGCGAGAGAAAAACGGAGACGACGAGAGAGAAATGGAAGAGACTGGAACAGGAGTAGTCAAACAAGAGATGATGTGATCCCCAGTGACTCTCTCGGTCATACTACTCATTGCCAAAACATGGTTTTTAATAAAGCGCAAATGAAACGGAACCTCATCTTTTTGACGCATATGAAAGCATCTGCTGTGTAAAACAAGTCATTTGCGCGCGGTGAGTTCACCATAGCTGATTGATGATGCCGCATCATTGACAGAAACCCACTGGATAAATAATCGATGACGCCATCTCATCTATATATCTATCCATCTATTTGTCTGCCTGTCTGTCTGACTGACTATTTTGTCTCTTTTTCGGTTCGCCCGTTCACACCATCTATCCATCCATCCATTCAATCCATGCCATAATATCCATCTAATCCATCTACCATCCATCCATCCATTACATCCATCCATCCCATACCATCCATCCATCCATCAATACCATCCATCCATCCTCATTCCATCCATCCATCCATCCATCCATCCATCCATCCATCCATCCATCCATCCATCCATCCATCCATCCATCATCCATCCATCCATCTCATCATTCCATCCATCCATCCATCCATCCATCCATCCATCCATACCATCCATCCATCATCCATCCATCCATCCATCCATCCATCCATTCATCCATCCATCCATCCAATCCATCCATCCATCCATCCATCCATCCATCCATCCATCATCCATCCATCCATCCATCCATCCATCCATCCATTCATCCATCCATCCATCATCCATCCATCCATCCATCCATCCATCCATCCATCTATCCATATCCAATCCATCCATCCATCCATCCATCCATCCATCCATCCATCCATCCATCCATCACCATCCATCCATCCATCCATCCATCCATCCATCCATCCATCCCATCCATCCATCCATCCTTCCATCCATCCATCCATCCATCCATCCCATCCATCCATCCATCCTCCATCCATCAATCGGATCCATCCCTTTGTCCGTCCGTCTGCCCGCCCGTCCGTCCTTTCCGTCCGTCCGTCCGTCCGTTCGTCCATCCGTGCATCCATTCATCTTTTAGCTGGCAGCGCCACGTGTGGGAAATCACCGTACTCGCGTGACTAACGCGTAAAAAACAGAGAGAGAGGGCGGCGAGCGAGCGAGCGAGCGAGCGAGGAGCAGAGAGAGAGAGAACGCCAGCGAGACGAGAGAGAGCGAGAGAGAAGAGAGCGAGAGAGAGAGAGCGAGCGAAGCAGAGAAGAGAGAGTGCGTGTGTGTGTATGTGTGTGCGTATGTGCGAAAATCGTACCTCGTAGAAAATTTAGAGGCATGATCTGACCAGCAGTAGATAGGAGATAGAGACAGTATGGAAGACGGGGACAGGGAGAGATAAAGAAGGGTGAGAGAGAAGTTTAACAGGGAAAGAGAAAGGGAAGGAGAAGAGAGGAGAGAGACGAGAGAGAGGGAAATCAAGATTTAACTAATCTGGCTACCATTACTTGCGCTCATAGGGTCTATGCCCCCCAGGGTACCCTCCGATAGTACCCAGGGGGACATAGACCCTATGAGCATTACTTGCTTACTCCGCTCACCGTATAACGTTGTGTGGATGTCATAACATGTCATAACATGCTGCTTGTTCCGTTACCATTCTGCAACTATACTGACACCGAGTTGACACCACACTGTTTGCTTGCTCGTGTAAAGTACTAATCTCCAAATTCGATATCTGTACTCACGTTTTGTTTACAGAATATCTCCGGCGCTGGCTTCTGTTTGAAAGTTGCCCGAACTTAACAGCGACCTCTGTCGGCGTGCCAAGTCGTATTTGATCCACGTTTCAATGGAAATGCAGAGTCTTTTCATGTGAAAATACGTAGGTTTGGGTAAATAGCTCGCTCGCGGCATTGCTACGTTGAATGTAGATTATTAAAGTCCTATAAATAGGTTGCAAACATTTTCTCGTGAAAATCGCTCTCACGCGTTTTTTATAATTATTTTCAAGGGAAATCTACGAACGTTTATAACGAATACCATGACGAAAATCGTGAGCAGTCGACGCCATTAAAGAGCGTTTACTTTCGCACAGCTTGATGAAAATCTAAATGAATCTATTAAATCTGGATTAATGCATTACTGCGGCTTGGCAGTCATCACCAGTCCGTTTTTCCAATAGCTTGTGTGCGTTCCGACAGAATTCAAAAGCAAAACATCAATGCACGAAGGTAATATCAAATAATAAAATAATTAATCTCGAGTATGTAAAGAAAAAATAACAGAATGACAGAATAATTTCACAGTGGAAATAGTAATAACGACTTCGAAACGGTTCAAATTAATACGTTTGTGTACCGCCTGAGGGCGCCACCTACCAATGTATTTTCTGCTAGCGGCGCGGCAGACGCGCAAATACACTGAAGCCCCGACTCTCTGCTAAAGTCACAGGCAATCGCCTGCCATCGCCGTAAATTCTAAACACTCACCACCCGCGCGCTGGCTCGACGAACTTTCTTTTTCCGCATCGAAAAAAAACCGTTCGTGTTTAACTATTTCGGCCCGCAGGCCGGAAGACGCAGCTATAGGATGTGTAATTTCACCGGGATAGATCTTCCTGTGTGCGGAGCGGTTATACGGGAAGCGCCCGGAGCGGGTTGTCCAGTAATTGCCGCCGCTGTCCGGCGCCTGCACGTGTCTTGTTTCTTGCTGCTTGCTTATCCCTCCATTATCACCTCGTCCCTGCAAACAGCGTGCCATCCTTGTGAGTGACAGGTTCGAACAACCTGGGAAACGCACTAGCCTACTCTTGTTGGGTTACATTATTGTGTCTAAAAACGCACGAGTCCCTGGTTAAACACTAATGGTAACGCATGATCTCTGTGTCGAGGGTGGGGTGAGGGGAGGGGGTAGGTTCACGCATACTCGACCACTAGTCCACTGATCTCCGTCAACTCTGCACTCGCGTTTCTTCGCACTTAACGTACTTAACACCCCACCCCGCAATAAATGGTACACTCCCACCGATACACCTATCACGTACTCAATACCTTACCCCCGCAATAAATGGTACACTCCTACCGACCCACCCATCACTCACTCAGCACCTCACCCCCGCTATAAATGGTACAGTCAGCTACGCATGACAATACTGTTCCTTTTAACTAAGAATAACAACATGCGAAATTAATTAGGTAATAATAATTAACGATGAACAATGTTTGTAAACATACAAGCTCCACTGGCATATAGCAGCATCACGTGTCGTAGCTTAAATCAAGAGTAAATAATCACAAATATTAATTATATTATATTATATTATGTTATATTATTATTATTATTAGTTATTAATTGTGATTATTTACTGCTGCTTAAATCGATATCGGCGATGCTGTTCTATCAACTATAAGTGTAACTGTAAGATAATCGTTACAAACATATTATTAGCACGGGGCGTGTCCGTAACAACGTTTCGGCCCATGAAACAAAATCCCCTGCTATTTAAAACTTTATTTTATTTTTTTTACTTTTTTTGCAACAGGTGCGACTATGCTTCTCTTTCGACGGAATTTCAATCGGGAGCAATCGGTGTTGAAATAACCCTTTACCGTGTTTTTTATTCTTTTATTGGTGGAAGCCGACACAGTGAGGCACGGATCGGTGCAGAAATTCATCGACGTTTTTTTTACCTTTTTCCTTTTTTTCTGGCGTAAAGCATTTTACAGATATCCGCGTCGGCGTCGAAGTGCGTTATACTTGTCGTAGAGAGCGTGCGGCTACAGAGATGATCATATAGCGTCTGCATTATGCAGATTGCTCGTCGTTACGGGCATCTAAATCACACTCGGTGCTACAGCATGGGCGAAATTCGGGAAAGCTTGGCAAGCAAGCCGCAATATTCATTAAAGTAAGTGATAAAACTCTAATCACACAGCGATATAACGGATATATTAATAATATAAATGGGGGAAAATTCCTATTTAATATAAGTTTGGGAATGCTTGTGAGAGAAGCTTATCATTTTTAAAGTTTGAAATGATAATGGACATTTATCAAACTAATCGTGGGTATGCGTTAAAAATCCTCAGGAAATTTTCTAGAAAACCTGGCATCTTATAATTGTCAAATTAAGATAGATGTGCAAATAGAGATTTTCATAAAACACGAATAATACATTTCTGCTTTCTTCTGCTAATTTTGAATAATAATTTTAACAAAACTCGATTACCCAACGATACTCGTGCAAAATATTCGGGAGAATTTTAGAAACAATCTTGAATGATTCATGCGGTTAGATATGAGTTATTGGATGCAACGTATTTGTCAAAAATGCGAATATTTTGTTAAACGTATACATGTAGATTCGGTGGACTATATGCACAGAATGGGTTTGTCGTGGGTACCCTACAAGTTAGAGCATTTTAGCATATTTAAACACATGCCTTGTGACAGATATTAGCCACACTAACTAATCTTACGTATCTACTCTCTGATTAACCAAATTAAAACATAATTTTACTAACAAATAAACTGTTTCTTACGGCAGACACTGAGCATGTGCGAATTCAGAACAAAACGACCAAAACTCGGAAAAATCACTAATGCAGCCGACGCTCACATCTATGTTCGCGCATGCGCAGTTCATCTGCCAATGAAACAGCTAATGTTTGGTTGAAATCGTCCTAAATTGTTCTAAAGTAATTGAAATGTAGGAAACCAATATTTGAGAGCAGTTTGATGTATTGCAGCTCTAGTCAGGGGCGTGTACAGGGGGG
>NW_014579714.1:15757-27286 GCF_000485595.1 Priapulus caudatus
GCGCGCGGGTGATAAAAGTGAGAGAGAGAGAGAATATTACAATAAATAAAGAATAATTACAATAAACACGATAATACGATGACACTGCACACATAACAGCACCGTGCAGGCCGGCGTGAAATCAAAAACATTGCAAACACCATATACATTCTACTCAATAAAAAGATATAAAAACGACACCCTGGTCCAGCTTACACTAAGCAAACGGCAAGGGTCTGCCACATCTATTTCGCACCATATTTATATGTACCTTGCGCTGTATATTCTATGCCACCACGGAGCACCCGCACTACGACCACGAGTTAGAATTTGCTCTCCTTCGCGTCATTACCAATCAACAATTACTAAACCTTAAATGCATAGCTATGAACATTTTATTATAAATTATAGAGAATATATTCATCAAGGTTCTATAGTTTGACAGGTAGGCAGACAGAACGCACGTCAATGACAAATGAAGCAATCATATATCACAGAAATTTAAGACACGGCCGGATTGAAGAGAGTTGAGAGGTCTCGCACCAGGTGAGGCAATATTTTGCATATTGGCATTGATCGTGACTTGGCTAGAGAATAATATAAATATCTGCTGACGGGAAATCAGTATAATTGGGGTTATGATCGTGACACTATAAGAAGGAGAGCCATTAATATTCAGCAGATAAACGAAGACAGAACGATGCATGGATGACAGAATAATGAACCAGAATAGTTGATAAACAGAATATTAATGCCATCGAAGCGATCAGAGCAAAATAGAACAGGCGTCGCGGTTTAATATAATGTTAAGCATTTCCCACGAACTCAATATGTAAATACTGCGTTGCAAATATTAATAATTTAATTGGAATATTAGCAGTGAAACAAATACAAAACACGCTGGCTTTATTATTCAACCATTAAACCATTGTAATATTATTAGCAGTGAAAAAATACGAAACACGGTGTTTTTTATTCACTGTCCGACATTCCAAACCTTTGTCTGCTCCTAACGTCGTGTCATCAGCATAAGCAGTATCGTAAGAGCAGGATGTAGGGCAAACGGAATAGGGAGGGCAAGCAGGCACGAACTAAATTGGGCAAGCGTATAATCAGCTCTACATCTATCAGGTGGGTCATACGACACGTGTTTGTTCACGTCGTGATAATGAAAATTTTACTTATCGTGTGTTGCACATTGCGCCTACGTGGGAGGCTTGTGCCTGAGGTCTATATATACACACACACAACGCACGACACAACACACACACACACGCACACACACACACACGCCACGCACAACACACACGCACGCCACAGGCACGCAACGCGCGCGCGCGCGCACACACGTCCGCGCTGCGCGCGCCGCACACCACACACACACAGCCACACTCACCACACACACACACACAACCACACGCGCGGCGCACACACACACACACACACATCACACACAGCACACACACGCACGGCACACACATCACACATTACACACACACGCACCACGCACGCGCGCGCACGCCAACACACATACATTATAATATAGTATACTACTTATATTATATATATATATAATATATATATATGTGCCAAGTTGTGTGTGTGTGTGTGTTGTGTGTGTGCTGGTGTGTGTGTGTGTGTGTGTATGTGTGTGTGGCCCGAGCTGCGCCTGTTTCACTGTTTGTCCTGGGATCATATTACTCGTACATATGTACGAACCATAGTATCAGTTATTCTGTAGCTATAGAATGACGATACACCGAGCGTAGATGTTAAAGAGATAAATATTTTTCAAAAGTTCTCAGTTTATCAAAACAACGCCGTCCCTAGCTGGTAAATAACAGTACCTGTGGCTGTGGACAAGAGCCGATTTCAATGATAGCTCCGGTATTCTGGTTAGATACTTAGCAGGGGCGTGTACAGGATTTTGTACCAGGGAGGGGGGGTCTAACCGTAACCCACAACTTTGAGAGCACCATATGCGGGGGGGGGGGGTGTCTTTCTAATTTTCTAATTTCTTTGTTCTAATTTTGAAATTATAGACCCCCCTAGATGCGTTGTTTCTGCTGCGAAGCAAGGGGGCGTCCGGACGCCCTGCGACCCCACCCCCGGTTAGGGTTAGGGTTATGGAGTAGGCGTAGGCGACTCCCTAGACTCGTTAGTGGAGTAGGCGAGGTACGGTCCGGCATATCAGATAGTTACCAGGGTACGTTTCGATATATCGAACCGTACCCAGGGTACCCTCCGATAGTACCCAGGGGGACATAGACCCTATGAGCATTACTTGCTTACTCCGCTCACCGTATAACGTTGTGTGGATGTCATAACATGTCATAACATGCTGCTTGTTCCGTTACCATTCTTTAACTATACTGACACCGAGTTGACACCACACTGTTTGCTTGCTCGTGTAAAGTACTAATCTCCAAATTCGCTATCTGTACTCACGTTTTGTTTACAGAATATCTCCGGCACTGGCTTCTGTTTGAAAGTTGCCTCGAACTTAACAGCGACCTCTGTCGGCGTGCCAAGTCGTATTTGATCCACGTTTCAATGGAAATGCAGAGTCTTTTCATGTGAAAATACGTAGGTTTGGGTAAATAGCTCGCTCGCGGCATTGCTACGTTGAATGTAGATTATTAAAGTCCTATAAATAGGTTGCAAACATTTTCTCGTGAAAATCGCTCTCACGCGTTTTTTATAATTATTTTCAAGGGAAATCTACGAACGTTTATAACGAATACCATGACGAAAATCGTGAGCAGTCGACGCCATTAAAGAGCGTTTACTTTCGCACAGCTTGATAAAAATCTAAATTAATCTATTAAATCTGGATTAATGCATTACTGCGGCTTGGCAGTCATCACCAGTCCGTTTTTCCAATAGCTTGTGTGCGTTCCGACAGAATTCAAAAGCAAAACATCAATGCACGAAGGTAATATCAAATAATAAAAGAATTAATCTCGAGTATGTAAAGAAAAAATAACAGAATGACAGAATAATTTCACAGTGGAAATAGTAATAACGACTTCGAAACGGTTCAAATTAAGACGTTTGTGTACCGCCTGAGGGCGCCACCTACCAATGTATTTTCTGCTAGCGGCGCGGCAGACGCGCAAATACACCGAAGCCCCGACCATAGGCCCCGACTCTCTGCTAAAGTCACAGGCAATCGCCTGCCATCGCCGTAAATTCTAAACACTCACCACCCGCGCGCTGGCTCGACGAACTTTCTTTTTCCGCATCGAAAAAAAAACGTTCGTGTTTAACTATTTCGGCCCGCAGGCCGGAAGACGCAGCTATAGGATGTGTAATTTCACCGGGATAGATCTTCCTGTGTGCGAAGCGGTTATACGGGAAGCGCCCGGAGCGGGTTGTCCAGTAATTGCCGCCGCTGTCCGGCGCCTGCACGTGTCTTGTTTCTTGCTGCTTGCTTATACCTCCATTATCGCCTCGTCCCTGCAAACAGCGTGCCATCCTTGTGAGTGACAGGTTCGAACAACCTGGGAAACGCACTAGCCTACTCTTGTTGGGTTACATTATTGTGTCTAAAAACGCACGAGTCCCTGGTTAAACACTAATGGTAACGCATGATCTCTGTGTCGAGGGTGGGGTGAGGGGAGGGGGTAGGTTCACGCATACTCGACCACTAGTCCACTGATCTCCGTCAACTCTGCACTCGCGTTTCTTCGCACTTAACGTACTTAACACCCCACCCCGCAATAAATGGTACACTGCCACCGATACACCTACCACGTACTCAATACCTTACCCCCGCAATAAATGGTACACTCCTACCGACCCACTCATCACTCACTCAGCACCTCACCCCCGCTATAAATGGTGCAGTCCTGCTGATTCGGCTAGCACATACTTTTCTCTACGCATGACAATACTGTTCCTTCTAACTAAGAATAACAACAAGCGAAATTAATTAGGTAATAATAATCAACGATGAACAATGTTTGTAAACATACAAGCGCCACTGGCATATAGCAGCATCACGTGTCGTAGCTTAAATCAAGAGTAAATAATCAGCAAATATTAATTATATTATATATTAATATATGTTTATATTATTATTATTATTAGTTTATGATACGTGACTTATTTTACTGCTGGCTTAATCGATATCGGGCGATGCTGTTCTAGTCAACTATAAGTGTAAAGCGTGTAAGATAATCGTTACACAGACAATATTATTCAGCACGGGGCGTGTCGTCAGAAACGCGTTTCGGGCCCTATGATAACAAGAATCCCCTGCTGTTTAAAACTTTATTTTTTTTTTAACTTTTTTTGCAACAGGTGCGACTATGCTTCTCTTTCGACGGAATTTAAATCGGGAGCAAATCGCTGTTTGAAATACCCCTTACCGTGTTTTTTTATTCTTTATTGGTGGAAGCCGACCAGTGAGGCACGGATGCGGTGCAGAAATTCATCGACGTTTTTTTTACCTTTTCCTTTTTTTCTCGGCGTAAGCATTTTACAGATATGCGCGTCTGGCGTCGAAGTGCGTTTATACTTGTGCGTAGAGAGCGTGGCGCTTACAGAGATGATCAATATGCGTCCTGCATTATGCAGATTGCTCCGTCGTTACGGGCATCTAAATCACACTCGGTGCTACAGCATGGGGAAATTCGGGAAATGCTTGGCAAGCAAGCCGCAGTATTCATTAAAGTAAGTGATAAAAACTCTAATCACACAGGCGATATAACGTATATATTAATATAAAATGGGGAAATTCCTATTTAATATAAGTTTGGGATGCTTGTGAGAGAAGCTTATCATTTTAAAGTTTGAAATGGTTAATGGACATTTATCAAACTAATCGTGGGTATGCGTTAAAAAGCAAAGGAATTTTCTAGAAAACTGTCATCTTATAATTGTCAATTAAGATAGATGTGCAAATAGAGATTTTCATAAAACACGAATAGTACATTTCTGCCTCCTTCTGCTAATTTGAATAATATTTTAACAAAAACTCGTTACCCAACTCTGCAAAATATTCGGGAGAATTTTAGAAACAACATCTTTAATTATTCATGCGGTTAGATATGAGATTATTGGATGCAACGTATTTGTCAAAAAATGCGAATATTTTGTTAAACGTATACATGTAGATTCGGTGGACTATATGCACAGAATGGGTTTGTCGTGGGTACCCTACCAAGTTAGGAGCATTTTAGCATATTTAAACACATGCCTTGTTGACAGATATTAGCCACATTAACTAATCTTACGTATCTACTGCTCTGATTAACCAAATTAAAAACATAATTTTACTAACAAATAACTGTTTCTTACGGGCAGACACTGAGCATCCGTCGAATTCAGAACAAAACGACCAAAACTCGGAAAAATCACTAATGCAGCCGACGCTCACATCTATGTTCGCGCCATGCGCAGTTCATCTGCACATGAAACAGCTAATGTTTGGTTGAAATCGTCCTAAATTGTTCTAAAAGTAATTGAAATGTAGGAAACCAAATTTGAGAGCAGTTTGATTTTGTATTGCAGCTCTAGTCAGGGGCTGCTGGGTGTTTACAGGGGGGGGGGGGTCCAGGGCGTCCGGACCCCCCTTGCTTCGCGCAGAAAAACGCGCATCTAGGGGGTCTAATATTTCAAAATTAGAAAGAAAAATTAGAAATTAGAAAGACACCCCCCCCCCCCGCTTCGCGTGCTCTCAAGTTTGGGGTTACGGTTAGACCCCCCCTCCCCTGGTACAAATCCTGTACACGCCCCTGCTAGTATCAACCAGAATACCGAGCATATCATTGAAATCGCTCTTGTCACAGCCACAGGTACTTTATTTCAGCTAGGGCGGCCGTTGTTTTGATAAACTGAGAACTTTGAAAAATATTTATCTCTTTAAATCTACGCTCGGGTAATCGCCTTCTATAGCTACAGAATAACTATATCTATGTTCGTACATATGTAGAGTATATGATCCAGGACAAACAGTGAAACAGGCCAGCTCGGGCCACACACATACACACACACACACACACACACACACACACACACACACACACACACACAACCCAGGACATATATATATATATATATATATATATATATAATATATATATATATAATGTCATGTGTGTTGGCGTGCGTGCGCGCTGCGTGCGTGGTGTGTGTGTATGTGTGTGTGTGTGGTGCGTGTGTTGCTGTGTTGTGATGTGTGTGCTGTGTGATGTGTGCAGCCGCGCGTGTGGTTGTGTGTGTGTGTGTGGTGTGCTGTGTGTTGTGGTGTGTGGTGCGCGCGCGCCAGCGTGGTGCGCGCCGCGCGGCGCGTTGCGTGCGTGCGTGTGTGTGTGTGTGCGTGTGTGTGTGTGTTGTGTGTGTGTGTGTGTGTGTGTGTGTATAGGCCCTACAAGCTCCCACGTCAGCGCAATGTGCAACGACACGATAATATGTTCATATCACACGTGAACAAACATCGTGTCGTATGACCCACTGATATGTAGAGCTGATATAGCTTGCCAAGTTTAGTTCGCTGCTTGCCCTATCGTTTGCCCTACATCCTGCTCTACGATACTGCTTATGTGATGACAGCAGTAGGAGCAGGCGAAGTTTGGAATGTCGGCAGTGAATAAAAACACCGTGTTTCGTATTTGTTTTCACTGCTAATAATATTACAATGGTTTAATGTTGAACAAAAACACCGTGTTTTGTATTTGTTTTTCACTGCTAATATTCCAATTAAATATAAATATTGCAACGCATATTTTTAGATATTGATTCGTGGAATCTTTATAAATTTATTTAAACCCGACGCCTGTTCTATTTGCTCTTGATCGCTCGATGCATTAATATTCTGTCTATCAATATTCTGTTCATTATTCTGTCATTCATGCATGTCTTCTTCGTTTATCTGCTGAATATTAATGGCTCTCCTTCTTATAGTGTCAAGATAATACCCACATTTTACTGATTTCCGTCAGCAGATATTTATATTATCTCTAGGCCAAGTCACGATCATGCAATATGCAAATATTGCCTCACTGTGCGAGACTTCATCTCCTATCTGCGTGTCTTAATTCTGTGATATATGATTGCTTCATTTGTCATTGACGTGCGTCTGGTCTCTCCTGTCAAATCTATAGACGCTTGTATGAATATATCTCTATATATTTATATATAAATGTTCATAGCTATGCCTTTCGGTTTAGTAATTGGTATTGGTAATGACCGAAGGAGAGCAAATTCTAACCTGTGCGTAAGTGCGGGTGCTCGTTGCATAGAATACGCGCAAGGCTACATATAATATGTGCGAATAGATGTGCAAACCCTTGCCGTTCTTAGTGTCAGTGGAACCTAGGGTGTCGTTTCATTCTTTTTATTGTAGAATGTATAGGTGTGTGAATTCTTTTTATTTCACGCACGTGCTGTTTATGTGTGCGTTCATGTATTATCGTGTTTAATGTATTATTTTTATTTATTTAATCTCTCTCTCTCTCTCTCTCTTTTTATCACCCGCGCCTCGATGCTCTATAAGCAAAGTATTTCGTACGCGATCACATTTTTTTTTATTATAATCACTAAATCGAACGCGTCAATTTCACGCGACTGTAATCGACACGTGTGCACATGAATCCGTGACGTCAGCGTTGCAATCCGTTACGAGAGACGCAGCAGCAGCAGCGAGTACATCGTTGCTAGGAGAACGACGATAGCAGACGCCGCGTGCGCCCTGCTCGCTCCTCCTGTAATGAGAGAGCGAAGACGGGAGAGTTAGGGTTAGCGACGGATCGTCGGTGTTTGTGTGGCGGCATATGAAAAGCTGCGGAATAACTGCGCCGATGGGGAATATAATACAGAGACAATAAGTTGTTGTTGTGCCACCCGCGTGGCGCACAGCGCTCGCGTGTTTTTGAAGGATGTTTATTTATATCTAATTCCCGCTGTCGATACCACCACCACGCGGATACCACCCCACGTCCGTGTTACAGCATATTATAGCGTCGGTGTGTGTGTGTGTGTGTGCGTGTGCGTGTGCGTGTGCGTGTGCGTGTGCGTGTGCGTGTGCGTGTGCGTGTGCGTGTGCGTGTGCGTTTGTGTGTGTACGCGCGCGCGCGTGTGTGTGTGTGTGTGTGCACGTGTGTGTGCGCGCGCGTGTGTGTGTGCGCGCGTGTGTGTGTGTGTGTGTGTGTGCGCGCGTGTGTGTGCGCGCGCGCGTGTTTGTGCGTGCATGTGTTTAAGTGTGTGCATACGCGTGCGTGTGTGTGTACACGCGTGCGTGTAGCTGCCACCAGTGCTCGCCTCACGTACCGGTGCTCGGGATCGTGCAGTCCCAGCCTTGCGTTAGCTCATGCTCGCTAATCTGTTCATCCAGCCAGTCGATGAGTGGCTGAAAGTACTCCATTATGGCGGTGGCGTCCATCTTGGTTTGTCCCGTAAGAATTTCCATGGCGTCCTGCCAGGGTTTCGACGCTCCAAGCTTCATCGCCTCTCTGTAAACCAGATAGATCGCGGAAAGGGGGGGGGATTGAATAGTTTTTACTCCTTAATAAACCGCGCCTTCTTTCGCTCTTTATGTATACATCCGAGCAAGAGTAAATAATCACATATTCGTGATTATTTGTGATTATAATTTATGATGATTTACTCCTGATCCAAGCTTTACTATATGAGCAGCGAATCATTACTTAAATATAAACTATGATAAAACTGTAACAAATGAGAAAAAAAAATCTGAGATTTTGAGAGGCTTCTTCAGACTGTGAGGCCCTAAGCGGTAGCTTGTTTAGCTTATGCTTAAATCCAGTCCTGGAACTAACGGGAACCCATCGATATACCCAAATGTCGGTGCAAATTTACAGAATGTAGAGCGTCAACGGGGAGGTGGGATCTCCGCCATTTTGAGGAAACACTCACGCTAGCTTGTCGCCTGCTTCTATGTTTTTATAGATGTCACACGTGTGCAGTGAACCCGTGTGGCCTGCCGTCTCACACAGAGACTTGTGGAACTGGAACTGTATGATGTAGGAGACGAAATATCTGAAACACGACGACGACGGTGAATCGATTCATCAATTCATGATTGCACTTCGCATAATTTGCTATATAAATACATATACATATATCAGGCCCGACACAAGCGTTGTCCATGTTTTAATAATAAAGTTGTAGTACTACTGTTGTAAAATGTTATAAAGCAATGTGCAAAAACGGCAAATAAATATAGATACTGTACGTTTTTGCGGTAAAGGAAACCTGCAAATATATTTAGAAAACGTTTCGTGTGTTGATTTGATTGCCTGTTACACTGTGTTAGTGTGTGCAGTGCACCTGTATTGGTCCTACCAACAACTTCACATCACATGCTAACACGCGCATGCACAAACACGCGAAAATATTGGCCCTACGCTAACATTTGCGCAACGAATTGACTTGCCGGCTAAATAACTAATTCCATTGTTTAAACTCTGGAAAATAAGGGGGGCGACCGCACCCATTGCACCCCCTTTCGGACGGCCATGTATATCGTGTGTATATATGTTGTGTGAGTGTGCGTGCGTGCGTGCGTGCGTGCGTGCGTGCGTGCGTGATTGTCACCAGGCTGATTTCATATCACACGTTGTGGTAAACGCGCGGGAATATTATTTGGACTTTTTTACTTTAATCTCGATACTTTATATAATTACTAATTATATTTTACGTGGTTTTATTATTGCTCATTATTATTATTATTATTATTATTATTATTATTGTTACTATTACATAACCACAACTAATTATCCGAGTTATACGCTTACCTGATGTAAGGTGTATTGGAGGGAATGTGATATTTTGATCCTGGGTCAAAGTTCTCTTCAGTTCTTACGGAATCTGACTTCAGGCCCTGCCATTTGCACCTTCAAAAACACACAATATATTGTGATCTCTCTTGTAGTGTACGTATCGTACGTTTTGTATACGTATTGTATATACGTATTGTACATATCGTATATATCTCTATTGTACGTACCCACGATTTCCCTCACCATGTAACGCAGCCCGTTACGTGGTCACGATTTCCCTCACCATGTAACGCACCCCTTTACGTGTCACGATTTCCCTCACCATGTAACGCAGCCCGTTACGTGCAGCTATTCCCTCACCATGTAACGCAGGCCCGTTACGTGTCACGATTCCCTCCAGCATGTAACGCAGCCGTTACGTGCACGATTCCCTCACCATGTAACGCAGCCGCGTTACGTGGTCAGCGATTTCCCTCACCATGTAACGCAGCCCGTTACGTGGTCACGATTTCCCTGCACCATGTAAGCGCAGCCCGTTACGTGTCACGATTTTCCTCACGTAGTCGTTACGTACCCTCGATTTCTCTCCGCCATTTAACGTAACGTAGTCGTTACGCACGCCTCCGATTCTCTCACCATGTAACGTTACGTAGTCGTTACGCACCCACGATTTCTCTCACCATGTAACGGTAACGTAGTCGTTACGTATACCCTCGATTCCCTCGCCATGTAACGTAACGTAGTCGTTACGCACCCACGATTTCTCTCACCATGTAACGTAACGTAGTCGTTACGCACCCACGATTTCTCTCACTATGTAACGTAACGTAGTCGTTACGTATACCCTGATTTCTCTCACCATCGTAACGTAACGTAGTCGTTACGCACCACGATTTCTCTCACCATGTAACGTACGTAGTCGTTACGTATACCCCGATTTCTCTCACCATGTAACGTAACGTAGTCGTTACGCACCCACGATTTCTCTCACCATGTAACGTAACGTAGTCGTTACGTATACCTCGATTTTCTCACCATGTAACGTACGTAGTCGTTACGTATACCCATCGATTTCTCTCGCCATGTAACGTACCTCAGATCCCACCATTTCTCGTTCATCTCTGCCGTGGAGTATTCGCCACTGAAGAGACTCCAGCGCCACTGGTCGATGAGGTAGCCGAAAGGAATGAAAGCTATCTTACCCAGTGCCATCTTCATGAGGAAGTTGACGTCTGCCTCTACAAGAATTACGCGGGAAAAAAACGAGAAATAAATATTTACTTTCTATATATTGTTATCGTCTTGGAAAGATCATTAATTGTCATTATATTATATTATCGTTATCATTATTATTTTGCGTGCGTGAGCGTTTGCGCGAGTGCGTATATATATATATATACATGTGTGTGTGTGTGTGTGTGTATGTGTGTGTGTGTGTGTGTGTGTGTGTGTGTGTGTGTGTGTGNACCATGTAACGCACCCCTTTACGTGGTCACGATTTCCCTCACCATGTAACGCACCCCTTTACTTGGTCACGATTTCCCTCACCATGTAACGCAGCCCGTTACGTGGTCACGATTTCCCTCACCATGTAACGCAGCCCGTTACGTGTCACGATTTTCCTCACGTAGTCGTTACGTACCCTCGATTTCTCTCGCCATTTAACGTAACGTAGTCGTTACGCACCCACGATTTCTCTCACCATGTAACGTTACGTAGTCGTTACGCACCCACGATTTCTCTCACCATGTAACGTAACGTAGTCGTTACGTACCCTCGATTTCTCTCACCATGTAACGTAACG
>NW_014579714.1:33381-34055 GCF_000485595.1 Priapulus caudatus
GGGGGGGGTCCGAGGGGGTCCGGACCCCCCCATGCTCGCGCAGAAAACGCATCTGAGAGGTGCTAATTTCAAATAATTTCAAAGACCCCCCATTCGCGTGCTCATAACACCCCCCTTTCGAAAATTCTGCGTACGCCACTGGTGTGTGGTATGTGTGTGTATGTGTGCATGTGTGCGTGCGTGCATGTGTGAGTGATTGCGAGAGTGTATGTGCACGCGCGCGTGCGTATGTATATTACAACATCGCAGGATCCAATGTTATGCCATTTTGATCACTGAAGAGAAACTGTATGTGTGCGTGTAGGTGAGCGTGTACATGAGTATGAGGATAACATACATACCTGGATCTAACGGTAAACGAAAGGTGTTATCATTTTCTTCGCAGGTCAGTCCAAACTTGCACACTCGTCCGGTGTTGTAGATCGTTGACATGTCAGACAGCAGGGTATTTATCTGTAAATACAGTTGTAAGCTGTAAAGGCTTGCTATACACACACACACGCACGGGTGCACGTACGCATAAACGTACACACGCACGCACACACGCTCACCCACACGCACACGGACGGACGCGCGCACATGAACGAAAATACAAATGTTAAATATATTAATAACATTGTTGGTCAGTTATTAATAAACAACATAATTAATTAATAACTATATATATATATATA
>NW_014579715.1:2091-2635 GCF_000485595.1 Priapulus caudatus
GAGAGAGAGAGAGAGAGAGAGAGAGCGAGAGAGAGAGAGAGAGAGAGAGAAAGAGAGAGGGAGATATAACAAGACATGGAGATAAAGAGAGAGATAGATTGAGGCAGGCATGAGAGAAGAACGGGGTAGTGGTTGAAAGCTAGTCTCTGTGTTCAGCGAAGGCTTTTTTAATAACCTTTAAAACTCATGAATATTTTAAACTGAATATTGAATATTGCATGAATAGGCCTAATAGTACCTGCGCTCAGTGCCTATGCTTACAGTTGCTGCATATATTACCTCGAATTTCATCGTGCCACGTATATGTGCAGTGATAAATTTACACAGGACGTACGCACGGAATACACACACATGCACATACACACAAGCGCGCGCGCACACACGCACACACACACGCGCGCGCGCGCACACGCGCACACGCGCGCACGCGCGCACACACACACACACACACCTCCGTCATTCTCTCTCTCTCTATCTGTCTATCTATCTAACTATCTGTCTATCCTTCTATCTATCTATCTATCTATTTATCTATCTATCTATC
>NW_014579715.1:3541-4264 GCF_000485595.1 Priapulus caudatus
CGCTATCAGCATAGAACCGTACGCATCCGTACTTTCCCACGCCACGCTATCAGCATAGAACCGTACGCATCCGTACTTTCCCACGCCACGCTATCAGCATAGAACCGTACGCATCCGTACTTTCCCACGCCGTGTTCGCCCGGTGTTTTCCCGCGCCGACGCGCGAGTGTTGCTATTATTTCTAAAGTGGCGCCCCCCAGAGGACCACGCTAATGCGCTGGCACGCGACAACCAACTTCGATCTGATTAGCCGTGATTGCTGGTCGGTGAATTATTGAAAGCAGGGCATAGAGCAGCTGGTCCCAGCACACCGCCGCACCGCTGTGGCGAGCATGGGCCAGACAGGCAGCCAGGTCCACTCATGAAGGATTCATCACCTTACGTGTGAGCTCGATAGGTGATAGCCTTATACACGAGAGTGAGCGTGAGAGAGAGGTGTGCGACGAGATACAGCGAAAGAGAGAGAGAGCGAGCACGAGAGAGAGAGAGAGAGCGAGAAATCGCACGCGAGAGAGAGAGAGCAAGAAGAAACGAAAGAGAGAGGGGGGAGAAAGACCATACGACAGAGATCAAGAGGAAGCGAAAGGGGGGAGAAAGAGACCACGCGCGAGAAAGAGAGAAAGAGAGTGAGAGAGAGAGAAAGATAGAAGAAGAGCTCGATAGATAGATAGATAAATAGATGGGTAGATTGATAGATAAATAGATGGATAGATGGATAGATAA
>NW_014579715.1:4285-5030 GCF_000485595.1 Priapulus caudatus
TCTTCCTCGACCTTCTCCATTCACCTGTGAAGTAGATTGCTGCATGAGCTGCGCATATCCGACGAAGAAAAAATATTCATTTAATGAGTTAGGACAGGTCGAGAGCGTCCGGATGGGATGCCCGGGGGAGACTGCGTGAGAGAGGAGGGGGAGGGAGGTGTGGTGGGATGCCCGGGGGAGACTGCGTGAGAGAGGAGGGGGAGGGAGGTGTGGTGGGATGCCCGGGGGAGGCTGCGCGAGAGAGCCGCAGGTTTAATTAATACGCAATGATGTAAAAAGCGTGTGCATATTTCATCGTCATATTCGTTTAGCGCATGAATAATGCATAGCAGCCGCAGTGCTCTGCCTCGACCTTCTCCATTCACCTGTGAAGTAGATTGCTGCATGAGCTGCGCATATCCGACGAAGAAAAAAATATTCATTTAATGAGTTAGGACAGGTCGAGAGCGTCCGTACTTACCCGTAAATTCCAGCGCCACTCTAGCAGTGATGAACCGTACCTACCCGTAGATCCCACGCTATACTATCAATAGCGAACCGTACGCATTCGTACTTTCTCACGCCATACTATCAATAACGAGCCGTACGCACCCGTAAATGGGCACGCTACGCTATCAGTATACAGCCGTACGCACCTCTAAATTGGCACGCTACGCTATCAGCATAGAACCGACCGTAAGCATCCGTACTTTCCCACGCCACGCTATCAGCATAGAACCGTACGCATCCGTACTTTCCCACGCCA
>NW_014579715.1:7095-20815 GCF_000485595.1 Priapulus caudatus
CTCTCTCTCTCCCTTCTTCTTTCTTTCTCTCTCTCTCTCTCTCTTTCTCGTCATTCGCCTCTCCCTCTGCCTCCCTCCCTGTCTCGTCGCGCGCACGCTTTCTCTTTTCTTTCTGTCTCTCTCTCTCTCTCTCTTACTATTCTCATTCTCTATTTCTGTTCACCTTCAATCTCTGTCGCTACCTCCCACATTTTCTCCCCTTGCCCCTCCTCCCCTACCTTCCTCCCTATACTTCTCTTCCACTTCTCGTGCGCGGACTTTGACCTCTATTGGGCTCTCTCGCGGTTCCTCTTTGTCTCTATTGATGGAATATCGGTAAACAGATGAGAAAAGGAGGGAGAGCGAGAAAGAGAGACAGGGGAGTGAAGGGGGAGGGAGAGGGAGGAGTGAAGGGGTAGGGAGCGAGGGGACGTGAAGGGAGATGGCGAGCGAGAGGGAGAGAGGGGGAGCGAAGAGGCAGGAAGAAAGGGGAGTGAATGGGGAGGGAGAGGGAGAGATGTAAGAAAAAGGGAGAACGAGCGATTGGCTTTCAATCATGACTCACCTGTGTTCATTCGTGCGACGACATTCGAGCATTACCAATTTCTAAGGCGCACCAGTCGTGTTGACTGTACGCGAGCGGAAATGCCTTTTCATGGGGTTCGGGAAGCTGAATTTTAGCGGCTTATGCTACAGAACTAATGCGAACCTGGCTTACCGATCTTTCTCTGCCTCTCTCTCTCTCTCTTCCCGTACGTACACATGCAGCCCGACCAAATAACTGCAGGTAGGCGAGTCCCAGACGCAGGTACATCCGCAAGCTTTGCTTTTGTCCGTTGCCATGGCAGCGGTGTGTTGTGCAGGCGCGGGTCACCTGCGAAGGGTTATGACGTGCTTCCTTTGTGAGAACTAACGATGAAAAGCTAATGATGCTAACGAAAATAACTCCTGGTCCGTCCTGGTATATATATATATATACATATATATATATATATATATATATATATATATATATAGGCAAAGCAGTCGGTTCGTGCTGACGATAGAACGTAGAGCAGAACGTAGATCTACGTATATATGAACCCGGGGATAAGTAATGTCAGGAGTGGCATAATATCAGAAGTGAATAATAGAACATATTTCCATTCTCTATTATAGACTATTGATAATATCATCAGAGTGTGTCCGAATATAGACTCCTAATAATAATTATTACTACTACTAACAATAATCTTAATAATCATTATTACTACTACTACATATCTTAATAATAAAAATTTTTTTTAATTACTACTACTAACAATAATCTTAATAATAATTATTACTACTACTAACAATAATCTTAATAATAATTATTACTACTACTAACAATAATCTTAATAATAATTATTACTACTACTAACAATAATCTTAAATTATAATTATGGGCGCTCCTGTAATATAGACACTAAAAGAGTAATCACACAAAGATATAAATCGATATTATGCCACTCCTGGTAATAAGTTAGGGGGTTATAGATGCATTGGTGAGCTAATCCTCTACTCGCAAGATACTGTGTGCAGAAGTGAATAATAATAGATTATAGATAATAGATAATCGATATAGATATGATAGTTCTATTATTATTCACGTCTGCTGTGTTGCTTGCTCGTCCGACGTTCCATCCTCCCACTGCCGCTTTAGGTATTAGTAGGTGAGCTAGTGTGGCTCAAATGTGTAGAAAGATTCATGAGACAAAATGACAGGACACCCCGAGGTTCAGATATAGACACAAAGATACGTATATATATATAGCCGTATATGTGTATATATAATCTCGGCGCGTGACAGTAAAAAAGGTTTAATGTTCGCATCTTCATTTCATTACTTGAAAACCTGTATTTCTCGTGGAAGATCAATAAGTTTGCACCGCACATGAACACGTGTACACACTGTGCGCATGTATACATATTTTGAACGAGTCATCGAGCGCTGTTTGGCTATTGTAACACAAACACCACGCGCACAGACACGCAGCACATACATACACACCACATATACACCACACACACACACCCCACACACAGCACCACAGCACACACACACGACACACACCACACACCCACGCACACACACATACCATCACAACAACACACACACACACACAACAGCACATACACACACACGCGCACGCACGCACGCAGACACGCACGCCATGCCATCGTAGATTTATAGCTCCTAGTGTGTTTTTTACATTGCATGGATTATGCATCGAAAAAATTAGTTAGCGAGATGAAGGCATAGATAGATAGAGAGAGAAAGAGAGAGAGAGAGATTTTTAATTATTGATATGGGGAAGTGCAACTGCTGTTGCTGTTGCCTCCTTGCCAAGTCTGTGAAAACCAATTACAAAGTAAACATAGTTGTGCCAAAATAACAAGTATAGTTATTTCACGGTGCAAAAACAAATTTGATGGTCTGTTAGCTATAAATAATAAAGTAGGTAATAGAATAAACTACAGCAAACCTGGAGCGCAAGCCACGGAATAGTAGTCATAGATTGCTTATACAGCTATACGTGACTCAGAGCACATCTATGATATCACTCCAATCGCATTTCAGTGGATTAAATGTAACGCATTTGATAATGAGTCTATCCATCCCGCAAACCTTCTCCTGGCAAACGTTTATATGCGAATTATTTCTTTCGATGCGGCGTTTCGTCGAGTCGTGTTTTTTCCAACATTAGACATTTCGTCGAGCCGTATTTCTTCCAACATTATGCATTTTTTCAATGTGATTAAGTGATGGGAACATGGAATCTGACGTTCCTTCATGTTCATCAAGCCAACCTAATGTAATCGACCGCCGATTCAAACGCAAGAGTGATAATTAACGAGGAACATCTTCTCACTCGTCGCCTCCCTTCTCACGCGTAACCAGCTCAACCAACCCCATCCAGTCACCATATACGTGCATTGTAAGTCTTTCCGTGGCATAATTCACTCGAGATGCGAGAAGATGACTAATGTAGGCCGATTAGCGGGGAATGGGGAAGGAAGCTGAGCGGGAATGGCGAAAGAAAGAGGAGCGGGAATGGGGAAAGAAGTGGAGCGGGAAATGGGGAAGGAAGTTGAGCGGGAATGGGGAAGGAAGCTGAGCGGGCATGGGGAAGAAAGCTGAGCGGGATTGGGGAAGGAAGCGGATCGAGAATGAAAAAGGAAGCGGATCGGGATTGGGAAGGAAGCGGAGTGGGAATGGAAAAGGAAGCTGAGTGGGATTGGGGAAGGAAGTGGAGCAGGCATGAGACACCTGTGATTGATGTTGCGTACATCAAGGGGGAAGGAGGAGAGGGATCTGTGTGTGTGTGTGTGTGTGTGTGGGAGGTGGTTACCATCTCGATAGAGGAAGCCAGTCGATAGCTTTCTCTCCGCCCACGTGACTAATTGAAGGTTTCTTCTTTTTAAATAGGTTCAAAGCGTGTATAGTCAAAGTCCTGTCGGTGCGCACCGTCTTGCGGGCTTGTGTGTGTGTGTGTGTGCGTGCGTGCGTGCGTGCGTGTGTGTCGTGTGTGTGTGTGTTGTGTGTGTGTGTGTGTGTGTGTGTGTGTGTGTGTCGTGTGTGTGTGTGTGTGTGTGTGTGTGTGTGTGTGTNCACTGTTGGTTTCACTCACACCGAGAACTGATGCCAGTAGTTCAATAGAATAGTAGAGAGAAATAGGCAGGTGGAAATGGAGGGAGGACAGAATAGAGAGTGAAAGGGGATGGAGAAGAGAATCTATAGAGAAAGGGGATGGAGAGGAGGGTAGATAGAGAAAGGGGATGGAGGAGAATGCTATCGTTCTAGAAAGGAGAGGATGGAGAGAGATAATAGAGGATAGAGAGAGATAATAGAGGATGGGTTGAGGTGGAATGCTTGTATGCACGCCTTCATCTCACCATCGCAAGCCTCAGTTATAGCCCACACCCAGATTTTTCCTATAACATTTATATCGCTTCTTTATTTTTTTATTTTTTTATTTGTTTTTTATTTAGGGTTATACCCCGTTCACCTCGATTTACTTCAAACTTTCTTCTTAGTTCCATCTAACAGTATCACTTTTGTCTTCTTCCACTCCGCCGCACGTCCTTCACGAAGCACCCTCCTCTCCCGCCTCATTTAAACTACTCTCTCTCTCTCTTATCATTCCCCACGTCTTCCCACTCTCCATTATCTGTCCCCCACATTCATGCTCTGCGCTCCCATGCTTCTCATTTTACCTACTCTCTTTCAACCCTCTCTTGTTCTTTCTTTGTCTATGTTTAACCCCATCTCTCCAGCATTGCAGTGACAGCGTATCTGTGCGCATACATCTACACGCGGTGTATCACACACTAATTTGGCGCATACACAAGGTTAGATAACGGTACTGTTCGCCAACGTAACAGCGTATATCGATCTTCGTTGCGAGTAACATTTTTCTCTTAATGGTGAAGATACTCCATCAGTCACACGGCCGCCCCACACAGCGCACATGTATCCGCGTAGGGGCAGCACCGTCGCCTCGACAGTTCACAATAATAACCTGTAATGATAATTATTGCCTACGTTTATGGCCACTTTCCGTTGCGCAGCGGCAGCACCACGCCTCCCACCGCGTCCGCAGCGGGCAGCACATCGCCTCCCACCCGTGTCGGCAAGCGTGGCAGCACGCATCGCCATCCCACCGTTCGGCAGCGGCGAGCGACGATCGCCTCCCGACCCGTGTCGCAGCGGGCCAGCAACCATTAGCCTCCCACGCCGTTGCAGCGCAGCACTCATCGCCACCCATTCTCTGGATATCGCAGTTCGGGCGGTGTCTTAGGAGTGCTCTCGTGAAAGTAGTTCTGAGAGTTCGCATGCATCTTAGACCTCGGTACACGTCCCTGTAGGTATAATGAGGAGGCTGCAGGTAGACAGGCAAGACAGGCAGGGCATGACAGGGTGGCTGGCTCACACACTTGGCAATAAATTGCCCGCAGCTGTGTCTGTTGATCGCTCGCTTTGTTCTCGAATGATGAAGTAGTGTTCGTGAAGGGTATCGCTCATGCTCTCTGTTTCTCTCGATCTGTCTCTTCTCTGTCTCTGCTCTCTATCTCTCACTTTTCTCTCTCTCTGCTCCTCTCTCTTCCTCTCTCTCTCTGTCCTCCTCTGTCTCTCTCGTGCTCTCCTCCTTTCTCGTCAGTCTCTTCTGCTCTTCTCACCTGCACACAGTCCCTTTCTCTCTTCTCTCCCTCTCTCTCTCTCTCCTTTTCCTTTCGTTTCCCTTCTCGTCCCCTTTTCTCTCTCTCTCTCTCACTCTTCTCACTCTCTATTCACTCTCTCTCTCCCAGCTCTCTCCTCTCCTCCTCTCTCCGTCTTCTCTCGTCCTTCTCTTTTCTTCTCTCTCTCTCTCCTCTCTCTTCTCTCTCTCTCTCCCTCTCGCTCTCATCTCTCTCTCTTCTCTCTCTCACCTATATCTCTCATCTTCTCATCTCTCTCTCGTTCTCTCTCGTCTCTCTCTCTCTCAGCCTTCTCTCTCTCCTCTCTCTACTCGGTTGTTACGAATATCTTATTCTTTCCTCACATTTAATTCTTTCCTCTCCCTCCCTTATCCCCTTACACACCCGATATACTGTATAAGCGAAGCAGCAGGCAGCGACAGCAGTAGCGAGCAAGCCAGCAGCACCTACACCACCACTACAATCACCACCACACCACACACGCTCTCGCTCCTAACTGAAAAGATATTGGCAGTCGAACTTCGTCAACATCCCTATGAAACACCGCACACACACGTAACACAAGAAAGTAATATTCCTATGCCAAATAGTGTCATAGGAGAGCGTATATGCGTATGTCGTATTTGTCATAGATGCAAGCAGAATATAGGCTGCAAATCTAGAGAAGGTCAGACCACTGCGGCTGACGAGATTTCCTCTGTTGACAGGGCGTGTGGGTTGCGGCTCGGGGAGGAGGGGGAGAACGGAGAAGGTTGAATGAGGGCGGGTGGTGATTACCTGAGAGGAATCATCTAACGTGTGTTTTTTTTTCTGAGAAAAAAAACGGGCAATTTGTCTTCTGAACAACTCTGAATGCGTTCTCAAGTAGCGCATTCGCTCCGAGTTGTATGCAGCTTGTGTATGAGTAGCGGCCGCGCCTCATTGATGTTATTGCCCCTGCATCTTGTCAATAGATTGCCAATCAATATCTTTTCAATTCTAACTGATATCTGACAACTTGTCATAATTGGAACCTTTGATCGCGACGTGTAGAAACGCGTTTTTCTAGTTTAATTGACGTAGGAGGAGAACACGTGTCGGCAATCAAAAATGGGGCATCCAGCGGCGATTCGGCGAATTTCGAATCTCGTTATAAATTCGTGATTTTAATAACGCGAGATCTCATTGGCGCGTTTTATAACGTCCTCATTACCCAGAGGTTATTAATTTCGCTAGAATTGTTTGTTTGAATATTAACGCTCGGAGTTCTGGCGCGAAATATGAATAATTCAGCAATAGTTGCCCGGTGAGAAATATAATTTTTTTTCTGTTCTGTCGGCGTTTTAATGCGTTGACGTCGTTAGTATACATGCTGTATTGAGTTTAATGAAATACTAAACGTGTCTGAACATATTATCATCTGTATGAGTTATGAAGCTGGTGGAGGTACAGCTGCACTGCTGCTACGATTACTACAGTTGCTATAGTTACTGCTGCTGTTGCTATCGCTGTTGCTGCTGCTACTGCTGCTACGGTTCTCAATATATACGAGGACGACGACGACGACGACGACGACAGCGAAAACGATGATGATGATGACGACGATAATGATAATCACGACGACGATGACAACGAAGACGACGACGACGATGATGATGATGGTAATGATGGTGACGATGTTGTTGTTGTTGTTGTTTTTGTTTTTGTTGTGGTTGATGCTATGACGATGACTATGGCGACAGCGCTGCTGCTGCTATCGATACTAAGAGCTATGCGTCACATCCGAGCACGTATATCATATACATGCTCTGGTTACATACACCTCACGCGAGCACACGGCATCGGTAGAGCTGTGCGCATGCGCCGAGACACGTGCGGCGGGCGAGTTTTTAAACCGTAGGATGGCGACTGAAGATTGATAAATTATTCATGACATCACACATGGTTCGCGTTTCTGATTCGTTGCGAAGTAATAATTCACTTCACTCTAGACCACTTCACGAGCCCAAAACTATATCCCTAACCCTAACCCTTACCCTAACCGTAACCATAACACAACCCTAACCCTAACACTAACTCTAAACCGACTCGGCTATCTTATATACGCGTGTCATAGTACCAAATGAATCTGTGGTGTGGGAAAGCGACGCATACCACGCTGCGCGACTGCTCGGACGAATAGCGCATACGAACAGGTGTCCGATGCTCGGACGAATATCCACGACATTCAACTCAATTCAGCATGAGAATGTTGCGTTATGTTGGTCTTACATAAAATATAGTGAAATGTAATGTAAAGCAGCGATCGGCAACGAATCAGAAACGCGAACCATGTGCGATGTCATGAATAATTTATCAATCTTCAGTCGCCATCCTTCGGTTTAAAAACTCGCGTGCGGCGGCTAGACGCATCGATCATAGAGTTCGTCCTCATCCGAATGAAACATTAACAGATTGCTGAAATCACTCTCTCACGTCACCATGCAGCACGCAGTTACACACTGGTTTGCTTATGGTTAATAACTTATTAAGGTTTCTCTTCATGATCACTTCAAATGTTGTACATGCACTATAGATCATGGCTAGTGATAGTTCAGTGACCAGGGCCGTAGACTGCGGGGGGGCAAGGGGGCAGCTGCCCCCTAGATTTTGGAGCAAAATAAAACAAATAAATGGGTTCTACTAAAAGAGAATTGTCGTAGTTAGAATGAAGGCTGTACATGTACTCAAAAGTTCCTCAAATACCATCTCCTGCGATCTACATTTTCAAGATTTTCTGGGGGGGGACCCTCAGACCCCCACCTGTTTCTCACCCTCTCCTTGAAATCCTAAATCCGCCACTGCCCCTTCCCCCCTAGGAATTTTCTCAGCCTACGGCCCTGCACATAGACGTCGCGGGGTGGTAGTTGTTGGGTGTTGGTGCGGAGGAGGGGAATTGAGTGGGTGGGTGGAGGAAGTAAGTGAGGGAGGTGGAGGGCAGATGGATGGGGTGGGCTGGTGCACAGGCACCTGGAGCGTTTCAATAAAACATAATGCTAAATAAATACGAAATCTATTTCTTACCAAAGTCTTAATGTTTCTCTACTCTTTGTCGCCTAGAGTCTCTCTATATATGTGTCAGTGTGTGGCAGCGTGCGCGCGGCGTACATGTGTGTTGCAGAGGAGCATTTGCACGGCATTTACAGGAAATTGTCGGCAATAATAGGCGAAAGAGAGTAGAGAAACATTAAGACTTTGGTAGTAAATACATTTCGTGTTTATATATCTTTTTTATTGAGACGTTCCAAGTGCCTGTGATAAGGCATGTGTAAGCGAATCGTTAATTCGGCACAGATGCACACGATGACGTCATAGGGACAATGTGATCATACGCAGAGCTGTCTGTTACTGTCTATATTTTGCTCTTTTGTAGACTCTGCGCTTTTCTCTATGTCTTCCCCTTTCTTTCTTTCTATCTTTCTTTCTCTCTCTCTCTCTCTCTCTCTCTCTCTGTCTCTTCTCTCCTCCTCCTCTCGTCTCTCGTCTCTTGTCTTCATCTTCTCTCTTTCTCTCGTCTTTCTCTCTCTTCTTATTCTTTCATTCTTCTCTTTCTTCTCTCTCACGTCGTATCTCATCTTGTCCTCTCAGAAGCGCTCACCTCTATCGTCCTTGTCATTTCTCTCTCTCCACTCCTCGTCTCTCTCTCTCGCTCTCTGCGCTTCCCTCGCTTTGATTTGGTTTGAGGTCTATTTGACTCTCGTCTCTCTCTCTCTCTGCTCGCGGTCGTAAAGACACGGCTGTATTGGTCGGGTCGGGGCGGGCGGCGCGCGAAATTTTTTCCACGAGAGTTTCCGGACCCACGCGTCAATATCCGCAATCCATCACCAACTACTCTCGAAGAACAATTCAAATTATACAAACTTAACCCTAACCTAAACTATAACCTAAGCCTACGCCTAAACTATCTTACTCAATACAACCAGGTCGCTAATACGCACATAATATAAAAAAGCTATCTGTTGGGTCCGGAAACCGTCGTGGAAAAAAATTGCGGGGGGCAGGGTACTCAGATATTTCGCACCTCGGTCAGATATTTCGCGGCGAAACCGCACACAGCATTTTCTTTCCCTTTCTCACTTATATTTCATTCTTATTATTCTTCTGAATCGAATTCTTCACAACATATACTCTCCTATGATGATATTATATGCTTGCGACTGATCAACTATAGATTCATATTTAAATATATAAAGATTTTATTATAGAGATCCTGTGCTAGGGAGTGTTATTATTCAAGCCGTATGGGAGATTACGGTACGCTTATTTGCTAAATATATGACTATCATGCGTCCATAACTCAATATTTACAGAGAGTGATAGCTAAGAAGTGTCTATAATATCTATAATATATGTACATATATATCAATATTATAATCTATATATAATATAATCTAATTATTATAAAATCTATAGCAATCTATATAATGATCTAGACTATATGTATCTAGAATATATATGCAATGATTCTCCGTAACTCTCTCTCTGCTCTGAATATCTCTGTGAATAGTCGAGTTTATTGACTGCATCGATTAGTCAATTATGGCAAATATAAATTTCTATATGCGCGCAGAAGTGAATTACAAATGAATAAATTTCTAAAATTCTAGATACCTCATAGACACATGTTTGCTATACTCTCTGTGATATTGAGTTTTATTGACGCGGATTATTAAGATATATTGCCAAATATCAGTGCGTACGCGCTAATTCCCTACCGGCAGACTCTCTTCTGCTCTCGTCTCCGTCGTAATAAGCAATTTAGCATGCTAACTATTTATTGATACGTTCGCTGCGCTAGCCGGTCGCGATATCAGTCTCGGTCCGCTCGCTGCCACCCGTCACTTCAACACTAGGTTCCAAGCCGCAACCGTGAGTTAGCAATCCGCCCTTTGGGGGTTTCTTTTTTTTTTAGTATCCCCCCCCCCACTTATTGACTAAGGACAAAAAATTCCACGCGAGCGCGCTGTGAACGAGCGTTCTACTTCTATTCTATTTCTGTGTGATTAACATGACATTCTGCGGCGTGATAATTGCGGCAATAGTAATAACAGATATGGTATTGGTGTGCATATAATTAACGAAGGCATTCCCGCAATCGCAATAAGGATAATTGTATTCCAAGGTCAATGGCGTCGGTGGAAGATAATAACTTAAGATGATATACTTTTGATCAATTGCGAAACAGGCTGCAACACAAACGCACCCTTTAATGGGTGGTATCTGCAACAATAATGGGGGGCAGCATGCCGTAACATGACTATTTACAGCGTACATTAGAGATGATATTAACTTCAATATATTCATATCAGGAGTGTAATAATATCATAGATATAGTAATATCTTAGATTAACTACATGGTAGGTATACTATACAGGGCCATCGCCAGGGGGGTTTGGGGGGTTCGACCGAACCCCTCCCCGGCCCCAAGCCAAAAATTTTTTTTTTTTAATTTGCAAGAATTTCACCTCAGGTCGCTCTATTTTAGTGTAATAATGATTGCGAAATTCTCCATCGTGCGGGGAGCGTGAAACAGTGAACACCCCTCCCGACCTCCCCCGCTCGGTCGGGTCTTGGCTCCCTCGCCTGTCGTTTCGCGCCCGAGCAGGGGCGTGTACAGGGGGTCCAGGTCGGCCCACTTTGCTCGCGCCAGAAAACGCTCGTCGAGGAGGGTGTAATTTTAAAAAATTTCCTGGGGGATGGGCCCCAAGACCTCCGCCTTCGCGTGCTCGATAACTTATCGTCGCGTTATCGTCAGACCTCTTCCCCCTCCATGGTACATCAATCCTGTACACGCGCCTGCCGACAATATTGCAAATTGAAAAACGAACCCCCGCATACACTACGAAGCTGGCTAGGGCCTGTATATGATATATATATCTTATTTATTATTATATTACTGCTGTATGCAAATTTAGTAACTTACACGATATGCATCGGTTGTGCACAGTAATTACAATGGGATTATTGCGAGAATTTTGCTCAGAAAAAACTAAATATAGCTCGAATATAGTCTCACTCTGACCCGCGAAAATATAAGCTGTTTCCTGATTACACCAACCTTCAAGCACCAATATTTTATGGGCAGTTATAGCATAGAATAATTGATTGGACCACTATCATTATAACTACCAACAAATAAATTTTTTGAGTCAGGACTTTCAAAAACTCACAAATGGTGTCTCGAACAAGCGAACATAATTAAAACAAAGGGCGTGCAAGTTCTGTTGGTTATAACTATTATGAGTTCTTTATGTGCAATATTTTAGAGCACTTCCTTCTGCATTGTCATTTTCCCGCCGTGTTACTATATGACTGGCAACTCCACAAGCTTTTTCTAGTCAAGATTTACGGAGTGGCATTAGTACTACTACTGTTTACGCTAGTAATAGCGTGCGGCTCGTGTTTACACTTCCTTGCACTGATTTTCTAACGCGGCGTGGTAAGCATTGCTGCAGCCGTGATAGAGTCTCGCGCTACCACGAGCAAAATTCGAGAGATGCACGGGTATTAACAGAAACGAACGCAAAATTGATAATGAGTGCATGATTTCATTTGGATTTGGTGAATACGAAGGTTAAGACTTTTATGTTCCTCTAGACAATTGGTTACTCAGCAATAACGGTAGGTATCATGAAGTGGGGGATAACACTGAAAATTCTCGCATAGACGCGTTTAACATGGCATTCTGCACGGACAATTGAATAATACATGAATTAAAGTGTAAAGATGATAAAGTGATAAAGTGATAAAGTGATGAAATGTGATAAGTGATAAGTGATAAGTGATAAGTGATAGTGAGTTTCAGTGATCTAACAGGAACCTGTGACTAGTTTTAAGGCACTAGTATCAAACTGCATGTTCATTGCATGACACCAGGCTATGTGTGGTGCTCTATTGCTCTCCGTATATTTAATCAAATTACTTCAAAGTCCGACTCCGTGCCATCATTAATCAAGTAGATGCGGCACCGCGCGTTCGTGCCCAGGCCGCGATCGGAGCGACGCGCGATGTCCAACGACCATCTAGCGATCGGATAATTTTATCTCGGGCACGCAGCGGCTCGCCGTGTCCGTCGGTTCGCTCTGCGATAGGCACTGCCGTCGAACGTTCGATTAAAATCGGAATCGCCGAATTGGGCGCCGTTTCTCCAGCGCCATCGATGCTACGATGTGCGCAGCGGAAGGATCTCTCCCGGACCATACCACGCGCACCACGTTTAGGTTGAGTTGGGGCGTGTGGGGGGTGTGAGAGTTCATGTGGCGAAGGGTTAACTGTCTTACCGGTACGGCAGCGCGTGTCTCGCCAGTCACAAACACGCGCCGATAAAGTGCGCACTACGCTCGACTTTTCTTCTCTCTCCTCTCTCTCTCTCTCTCCTCATCTTCTGCTTCTCGCTCCCGGGCGGCCGCTGTGTGCGTTCTGTCCCGTTTCGCTTCTAATCCACCATTCGCCATGTACGCACTTGATCGCATTCCTCACGGCAAACATCGCCTGATCGTATCTCTCACTTCGCTCAACAGTACGCCTTATATATCTCCATGGCAACAGAATGCTTCGTGTATTCCCGTGAAACAGACGTCAGTGTTTTTGTCTGCCATCGCAACGCACTGCACCCCACGTACGTGACATAGGATCTCCACGTTTCATTCGATCTCTCTCATCGCAGATGCGTATATCGATTCTCGTACAGGTCAAGAATTATATGTCCGTTACTAGTTCTCGTCGGTCACGTGAGATGTCTGTATACCAGGCAGGTTAGATCTCCGTACCTCTCTTCCGTAACGCATGTTATATCGTCCGTAACAGAGCAGGTTCCGTACTAGAGCTATATGTGCTCGCGTACTAAGCAGGTAGACTTGCTCCGTTCCCGATTAGTAAGTAGCTGTCCTCGCTGCATACTATGTCGGATCTTGCAGCAGATACATCTCTGTCTCTGTCTGCGCGCTCGCTGTCTAGGGTGAGTCCGCGATCTCTGTTACACTCACCAGATGAGAGAGAGTAGATGCGAGAGTGCAAGAGATTGAGAGAGAGGAGGGAGGAGGCGGGAAAGAGAGATTGAATCGCAGGAGCTCGGAGATGTAGCACAGATGCGAGGTAGCGAGACGGATCAGTGGCAGAGACTGCAGTGCAGTAGAGAGAGAGAATCATGAATCGAGAGTGAGAGAGAGATGCTCGTCGTCACATCCGAAGAGAGTGCACGATGCAGAGCGCCCGGAGGCGAGCGAAAAGAGCTAAGAGAGAGAGAAATCGAGCGAGAGAGAGAGAGAGAGAGAGGAAGAGAAGAGCAACAAATACGAGAGAGACGATGCAGTAGTTAGACGAGAGAGAGAGAGAGAGGAGAGAGAGAGAGAGAGAGAGAGACATGCGGCTCGAACATCTCTCGCGCGGTGACCGCGAGAGAGAGAGAGAGCAGAGAGAGAAAGGAGGGATGGGAGAGACGTAGTGAGGACGAGTGGAGGGGGAGAGAGGGCGGGAGAGAGAGAGAGGGCAATGAGAAGAGAGC
>NW_014579715.1:20825-22739 GCF_000485595.1 Priapulus caudatus
GAGAGAGAGAGAGAGAGAGAGAGAGCGCGAGAGAGAGAGAGAGGGAGAGAGAGAGCGCGTGCGAGAGAGAGAGAGAGAGAGAGAGAGCGCGAGCGAAAGAGAGAGAGCAAGAGAGAGAGAGAGAGAGAGCAGCGAGAGGGAGAATGAATGAGTTTGGTAAAGGTATCTGGCAGCTGAGTGCGTGATATGCATTTAACACGCCAGCAGCATCTACCCTCGAGGGAACAATTCAAACACATAGCAACTCGCGCCACCACAAGATACGCTAGCCGTACAATAGCCTATACAAACCTACAACACGAATATAGCATATATATGTATATATATATATAAATATATATATATATATATATTATATACAGCATAACCAATCGCAACGTCCTAATCTCGATATACAACATAAGCCGTCACAAGATGTCACGTTTTAGATGTCACGTTACAGATGTCACGTGTCAAATGTCACGTGCCAGATGTCACGTGTCAGATATCGCGTGACAGATTTCACGCGTCAGATGTCAGATGTCAGATGTCACGTGTCTGTAGGGCTTCCCACTGGCGTCACGCGGTCACCTTTTTGTGACGCGGGGCGCCCTCTCGCGGCCAGGCGCGAACCCGATTGATTTCGCATTTCACGTGTAGGCGCGCTGACGCGTAACCAGCACTAATAAGGAATAATTGGTCTGGTTAGCGTCGATATGCGTGCATCCCCGTGCCCTGTAGCAAGCTGACCCAAATCTGTCCCCGCTGACACCCGCGGTTGCTAAGCAGATTGAAAATAACTAGGTAGAAAGCGACAGCGTACGTCCTTGCCCCTGCAGAAATGGTCAGAGTTTGAGGGGCGGGGGAGAGGATGGGTGTGAGAGTTGTTGGGAGGGAGGAGAAGGGTAGGAGGGGAGAGGAGAGGGGAGGAAAAGTATAAGAGGTGGGAGAAGGAGTGGGGGGTATGGAAATGGAAAAGGGGGACGAGGTTACGAAGGTGTGAGCTAGGTACAGAAGGAGAAGCAGGACGGATAAGTGGAAGGAGGATGAGAAGGAGAAAGGTGACTTGAAAGAGAAGGATGGGCAGAAGAAGACGAAGAAGGCGGAGAAGGAAGAAGAGGAGGGGCTGCTGATTTGAAACGATGTGGGGGAGAAGTCGTAGTTGTGGTTGTAGAGAGATAATTTATATATATATATATATATATATATATATATATATATATATATAATGGTATCTGGCACAGTCCGCGGGAAAGGCTGCATGAGCGGGTGCGGTTAGAGGAAATCACTCATTTATCTACCGACGATACGTTACGATACGATACGATACGTTATCATTAGGTGCTCCTGCCGAACTACCGATGACAAGATTACAAACGGAAATAGAGAGAGATAGAGATAGAGAGAGAGATAGAGAGATAGAGCGAAAGAGAGAGAGAGAGAGACCTGTTGAGAAGACCTTGCCCTAACCTTGAATGTTTGCTGGCCACCCTAACTCGCCACCATGGCCTTTATACGCGCATGCGCAGCGGTAAGATACTGCCTGGGTGGGTATGTGTGATTTATTATTATACATATATAATATATTATAATATAATATATATATATATATATATATATATTGACGTGCTCGTGCTGCGATTTTAATAGGCGGGATAACGCGAGGGAAGTAGCAAGCTACATACGCCGCTAATGGAGCCCCCCCACCACCCTTACGTACATACGTACACACCCGCGCGCGCTCACATACCTACACACACGCGCACGAAAGTACGCACATACGTACACACACACGCATATACGCGCGCGCGCGCGTGTGCGTGTGCGTATGTGTGTGTGTGTGTGTGTGTGTGTGTGTGTGTGTGTGTGTGTGTGTGTGTGTGTGTGTGTGTGTGTGTGTGTGTGTGTGTGTGTGTGTGTGTGTGTGTGTGTGTG
>NW_014579715.1:22764-25414 GCF_000485595.1 Priapulus caudatus
CACACGCGTCTCGGCTGTTCTTTCTACTGTTCCCACCCCCACACGCGTCTCGGCTGTTCTTTCTACTGTTCCCACCCCCACACGCGTCTCGGCTGTTCTTTCTACTATTAATACCCCTGCAAACATAAATCGGCTGTTCCATCTACTGTACCACCCCGACGCACAATCACTTTGTCGCCAATCAGCTCGCGTCTCTGTCCGGCTCAATGTCAAGGTAGCGCGGCAGTAGTTATCGATTGATTATTGGTAATCAATGTGCCGTGCTGTTCTTATGAGTGATCCGCGGGTCTTTCCCTCTCAACGATTAACCAATTAAGCGTACGACGTATGCAATACGTGCGCACCAGGTGGCTACTGACGCATTATCGGCGCAGAAAAATGATGCGTCATCTGCGACGCATGCGCAGTGCAGTGCAGATGAAATTTAAACCGTATTGTGAGTGTCGATGGTTGATTCTTAGTGCAAATTGCAATCACTAGTCAGAATGATTACTCTGAGCTTAAACTAACCCCTATCGAACACTTACGGCACTATCCGCAGATTTACAAAAGCTGATGGCTGCTTATCTCAGATCCATAGTGAAAGGGAGGCCTACTAGCAGTAGTCTTAGTAGTATGAAGAGTCAATAATAGAAATGAAGATAGAATAGAATTTTCTATCTTGTCCATGACAGAATTTTCTATTATAAACTCCTAGTACTATTAATAGTCCGGCAAGTACATCAACTGCTTCTTCGCGAGCTCAAGCGTTCTTGAAGTTGATTAATATTAAAAAAGAGCTTATAAATTTATACATTATATTTTATATCCTAGTATGAGGTTTTACATGCTCTTAGTGGAATGTATACGCGTAGCTTAATTATAGCAACTGAGTACGGCCCTTCGCATATTTCCTAAGGCTTGCGTCCTGGCAGAAAGATTAGCATTTTCGAGTTTGATGTTTTCGTTAATATCGCGGCTTAGCTGTGTGTGTGTGTGTGTGTGTGTGTGTGTGTGTGTGTGCGTGTGTGCGTGCGTGCGTGTGTGTGTGTGTGTGTGTGTGTGTGTCGTGTGCGTGGTGTGCGTGTGTGTGTGGTGGTGGGGTGGGGATTAGGGGATTGGGTGGGTCGTTTTGTTGACACCTATATAGGCACGTTCTTTGGCATCTTAAGCTACCGGCCTAATCGCTAAGCACTGTCCATTATGAAGACGTTAACATGTAAAGCCTCAGGAGATGTAGTTGTAAACAAGGTTAGTCTCTTGTTTGTGGTTTTCGCAGTTTCTGAGCCGTATCGAGTCTTATTAGTTCAGGAGAAATGCGTAAGGTTTGGGGGTTTAATCCCTGCTGTGTGTGGCGTGCGTAGCGTGTGTGTGCGTGCGTGTGTGTGTGTGTGTGGGTGTGGTTGTGGTGGTGTGTGGCGTGCGCGTGTCGCGCGCGCGCTATTGTGTGTGTGTGTGTGTGTGTGTGTGTGTGTGTGTGTGTGTGTGTGTGTGTGTGTGTGTGCATGCCTGCGTGTGTGTGTGTGTGCGCGTGCGTGTGTGCGTGTGGTGTGTGTGTGTGGTTGTGTGTGTGTGTGTGTGTGTGTGTGTGTGTGCGTGCGGTGCCGGTGTGTCGTGATGTGTCATCTGTGATGCACAGAGAGACTACTACGTACCGCCTTGGTTTTGCGAGTGTTAGGTGAGTGAAGATGGTCCACGCTCACACGTTGCGGATAGAGGGTCGTTGCGTACGTTTACCGTTATGGATAGGCTGGCGCTATCATCCTGCGCCACTGACGTAGCGTTTATTTACGGCTCGGCGGGGAAACAAGCGCGCAGTGTCGTGTTACCTATAATTGCGTCGTCCATGTCTACTAATTTAGGGATGTGATGTATGTGTGCAGAGTACTGTGTGCCCTACAAGTGCGTTGATGCGTCGGGCTCCGCCCGAGATGGGCTTATATATACACTAACCTATATACTCTAATCATGTGATTAAATCCGCCGCTCACTAACACATACAGTCTGCAGCGCGCAACGGCACGCAATACTACACCCACATGCTCTCTGTCTCCAACCACACACCTCACACTACACACACACAACACACACACACAACACCAACCACAACACACACACACAACAACACACACACTGTGACACACACACACACACACACACACACACACACATACACAGCCGCACACACACAAAACACACACACCACGGTGACACACTACACACACACATCCACACAACACACACACATCACACACACACACACACACACCTGTGACACACACACAACACACACACACACCACACACACACACACGCACACACAAGCAGCTGGACACACACACACACACACACAAACATACGCACACTACGCACAATACACCCCCCCCCCCACCGGCACACACACACACACATCACTCACGTATACGTACGCACGCACGCACACAAGACGTAGATACAGGCACATACGCGCACGCACGCGCGGTAAGTAACGGCTAACACCATCACACGAGTCTCGTTTCTGCTAAATAAGATGCTTATAGCGCCTCCGCGTCTATCTCACGTCCGTTTAGGCGTCGTTGAGCAAAATTAGAACGGTCGATGCAAATATGATGTGTGAGAGAAGCTGACCGAGGGGCAGGCCTGGGGCGAAACTAGGGAGGAGGTTGCGAGC
>NW_014579715.1:26188-29680 GCF_000485595.1 Priapulus caudatus
CGATGGAGGGAGATCAAGCAGAGCGCAAGTAAGCCGAAAGAATAAAGGGACCGGCTCCAAGATGGAGAGGAAGGGAGGGAATTCGTGGAACGGGTGGAAGGGGATAAGGTCACACGGGGGGAAGGTCGTAAGAAGGGAGGCTAGTGTACCACATCGACACGCATC
Source organism: Priapulus caudatus (assembly GCF_000485595.1). NCBI lineage: Eukaryota > Metazoa > Priapulida > Priapulimorpha > Priapulimorphida > Priapulidae > Priapulus > Priapulus caudatus. The sequence goes on from NW_014579715.1 coordinate 26,354, forward strand.
TGAGGGCATCGTGTCAGCAGCAATGGCCTTTCTTGGGTAGTGCTGTGTCGCTAACAACAGCGTACCTCGTTAGGCACGTTGTGCTAAATGCGAGTTGAAGTAATTCGTCAGCCTGACGCTAGTGTACTGCGTCTGTCCACCAGCAGGTGCTACCAGCTGTCTTTCCGCGTATGCTTATGTCGCCTGCGCAACCGCGCTTTATGGCAAAGCTTTCGCTTTAAACTTTGCCTGTCCATAATTTCGCCTTACGTAGGAACATGAGGTGTGAAATAAACATTACATCACAAATTGCTACAACATTCTAAACTGACGAGCCGTGTGTGTTCGTGTTGTGCGATGTGTGTGTGTGTGTTGTGTGTTGTTATGTGTGTTCGTGTAGCAGTGGTGTTGTGTTCTGTTGTTATGTGTATGTTGCTGTCGTTGTGTTGGTGTGTGTCGGTACGTCCTGTGATTTCATATGTGGTCTTTGTCGGTTTGGCTCATGTGTCGGTTAGTATGTGTGTGGTTGAGTGTTATCTGATGCGCCTGTTGCGATTCTTAATATCGTCGTGTAAGCGTATTGTGTATGCGATGTATGTAGAACATTAACCATCATCTAATAATTGGAACTCTGTTAGATAACTTGTGCGTCTGTAAAGTTGTGTGTGTGTGTGTGTTTGTGTGTGGCTGTGTTGTATATACGGCATGTGTGTACGTGTCGTGACATTACATTCTAGAGATAACTCGATAACATCGTGTTCTTTTTGTGTGTGTGTGTTGTTTATGTGGTGTTGTGTTGTCGTTTGCTGGTCGTGGTGGCACGTGTGTGCTTGGTGTGAGTGCTTTTATTGCGTGTCCGTGTAAATCGGTTATGTGTAATCGCCACTGATGCTTTAGTATATTTCCATAATGGGCGATGCATATTTTATCACGAATACAGCACACAGCTCTAGACATTGTCGCGTAATTATAGCACCAATTCAAGAGAATTCTCAACTAAACCGGGTAACATGCGAAAAATCGATGATACTCCTTCGGTACCACAACATTTCACATGCTAGATCATGCGAACTCTAAAGGAATTCGTCGGCGCGGAACTGCGCGGACAAATAAGCCTCCAGACCCTAGGCATATGATTTTACCATGAGGTGTGACCAAGACGTAGTAAAAACGAAATTGGAACTCAATGCAATTCTTTTATTTTTATTTTTTGTGTATAGTATTTTACGTGTTTCAGCGTTTGATACAGCGAGTGCAAGGGCAGCTGATAGGCACAATCACCACAGTGCGTACACACACACACAACACACACACAACACACACACACACACACACGACACACACACATCACACACACACAACACACACACACAACACGCACACACACACACACACACACACACACCTGCGTACACACACACACACACACACACACACATCACACACACACCACACACACACACACCCACACACCACACACAACATCAGCACAGCCCGATCACAGCACACACACACACACTCACACACACAGCACAACACACACACACACACACACACGCACACGAACTTTAAAATATATATATATATATAAATAACCATATATACAAATATATATATATATATAATATATATAATATAGTGAAGTATAAATATATATATATATAAACGTGATAATGCTTCTTCTGCTACTTCTGAAGCCTTCTATACACGTCGTTACACAATCCTACATCCGCCTCGCTCCAAATTACGAGTCCTTCCCATCCTTCCATTCGACATTCCTGAACTACAAGTTTTTATCGTGAGTCTCGCTAGCTCTATAATTTCCAATCACGCGGTTGAAGTCTTAGCCAGAGCTAGATCTAGAACTATAGCCCTTCGCTCTGCCACATGCCTCTGTCTATCGTTCTAGAGCTAGAGTCTCGCCTGAGGCGCCAGACAGAGCGAGTCAAACCACCAGCATTAGGGCCGGTTCCAGAGCTGAGGCTAGACAGTATTTTTCGAGATTTTAAGTGAGCGCAAAATTTCGAAGGGCACTTTGAAATCTAGACCGTATTTCCCAATACGGCAAATACGGTCTGAATCCGCCCCTAAGCATAGGCAGGGCTTGCACTGCGAACTGCGCTCTGGCTCTGACTTAGCTCGAGAACGATAGCCCTTCGCTCTGCCACAGGCATGTGGCCCTGTGCCAAAGCGAAGGGCTATAGTTCTAGAGCTAGCTCAGGCTAAGACTTCAACCGCGTGCGATGGGATACCAACGAGAGATCCTCGAACATCAAGATCCCCGTTAGCGTGAGATTTTGCGTTTAGGGTATCGAACCAGAGAGTATTACTGTAGTTACCGTAGTAGCGTAGTCGCGAACCTGGGGGGTTGAATTCCGCATAGCTCTAGAACAGCGGTTCTTAACCTGGGGTCGTGACCCCATGAGGGTCGTGACCCCATGAGGGTCGTTTGGGGGTTTTCCGGGTGTCATCAAGAGGTCATAAATGAAACAAATCCATTTAAATTCTATATAATTATCAGGGTGCTACAAAATTTATTTTCCTCACTTGCCCAGTCGGGCTGGTGACTCAGATTTGGTTGCCCACAAGCCCAAAGCACCTTCCCGAATTTCTTTTTGATCGTCTGATTGCTGCGGAGCAATTTCAGCCATCCAATTGACTGAGTATTGGCAGACATATTTCCATAAATCGTTTTTTTTGTTTTTGTTTTGTTTCGGGGGTCACGGTACTAACCAAGAATGTCTGATGGGGTCGTGGGGCCAAAAAGATTAAGAACCACTGATCTAGAACTATAGCCCTTTGCTCTGCCACATGCCTATGTCTATGCCTATGCACATGCATGTGGCCTGTCGCCTGTGGCAGAGCGAAGGGCTATAGTTCTAGACCTGTGGCAGAGCGAAGGGCTATAGTTCTAGACCTGTGGCAGAGCGAAGGGCTATAGTTCTAGACCTGTGGCAGAGCGAAGGGCTATAGTTCTAGAGCTAAATTCCGTACCGATGATTCACCCGACAGCCTCCATGCATCTTCCTGCCGTATAACTCTCTTCCTGTTTGCTTAGCTAATGCCTTAAACGATCACGGACCTTTGCGCGCGGGTTTAGCCATGAAAAAGGGAGGAGAGGGAGAGGGAGCAGGCGGGGCGTGGATAATTGAAAAGTTCGAAAACATGTGCAAGAGAGCTGTGGAAGAGAGAGGAAGGAGAGAGGGGGAGGAAGACAGAAGAAGGAGAGAGGGGGAGAAAGATAGAGCGATCGGGAGAGGGTGAGAGACAGCGATAGAGAAAGAGAGACGGGGAGAGCGCGTGAAAGAGAGAGAGAGAGAGAGAGAGAGAGAGAGAGATAGAGAGAGA
>NW_014579715.1:33208-34375 GCF_000485595.1 Priapulus caudatus
ACTTCCTTTCCTCCTTTTTTCGCTACCTTCCTCCCTTCCTTCCTCCCTCCTTTCCTCCCTTCCTTCCTCCCACCCTCTCTTTCTCCTCCCCTCCCTCGTTCTCTCCCTCCCCTCTTAGCCTTCTCTCCCTCCCCCTTCCCTCCTTCCCTCTCTCACCTCGTTCTCTCCCTCCCTTCCTCACCCTTCCTTCCTTCCCTCTCTTCCGGTTGAGGTTAGGGTGGATAGATGTTACGTGAATATTGCTTCTAAGATCAGGCCAAAGTTCTAATTTTTCATACCAGCCCCTTCTCAGAACAATACCAACTTCACCAGACTGGGTAGATGTCCTAATCATAAACAGGTCTACTGACAACAATTTATTACAGAAATCTATGCTGAGATAGCCTTTAACCATATTAAATGTATATTCATCACAAAATATAACTCCTCTGATGAGATATTGCACATGCGCGAACACACTAACGTAGCAGGCTTGTGTACTGTCTGGTACACACGGCGATGACCTTACATGCACGGTCTTCTTACTATTTCTTTAGAGAAGTCTACTGATGGAGTTTTATTATATAAATCTATGCTAGAATACCTCCTCTTCATTTTAAATGCATATTTGTTGTAGAATGTTCTTCTTCTCGGTAGATATTGCGCATGCGCGAGCACCGCTTCAGGCGTGCAGTGCGGACTAAAGGAAACTGCATAATATAGCTTGTTAAGAGAGCAAGAGAGGTGGGAGACTGAGGAGAGGCAGCAGGCAAGATAGATGGGGTGAGAAAAAAAATTGAGGCTGAGCGAGGGACAAGGTAGGCAAGGGTAAGGTCGGGAGGAAATAAAATAGGAGTTTTGCACCCCATAGCTAGGGCGCTCTCCCAATTATAAACACAGGTCTACCGATAACAATTTATCACAGAAATCTATGCTGAGATACTCTCTAACCATATTAAACGTATATTCATTACAAAATATAAACCTTCTTGTGAGATATTGCACATGCGCGAACACACTTAGTATCGTAATTCGAACTATTTGCATACATTCTATGGCTGATTGCACTACTATAATTGCACTACTGATTGCACTACTGATTGCACTACTATAACTACCATGCAGGGTGACACCGATTGCACTACTATTGTCACCATGTCACAATGCAGGGTGACACCGATTGCACTA
>NW_014579716.1:0-524 GCF_000485595.1 Priapulus caudatus
GAGAGAGAGAGAGAGAGAGAGAGAAAGAGAGAAAGACAGAGAGAGAGAGGGAGAGTAGAGAGATGCAGTGAAGGAGATGCGGAAACGCGGACGAAAATCTGGAGAATGCAGAAACCTAGAGAGTACTGAGCCTGTGCGCACACAATCACACACACTTACATGATCGTCTGCGTTCATAGCAACGCCGTCGCGACGCAGCGCGTCATTGACAACGACTCGCTCGACTGCAGCGCCACCGCAGACGATCAGCAGCAGCCATAGCCGTGCTGCGCGCGTGCGCGGCGTGCACGTGACCAGGTAGCAGACGACGGCGGCGAACAGGTAGAGGGCGCACGTGTAGACTCCGCCAACCTCTCCCATGACGAGATGCTGCACGCTGGCGACGCGGTGAAACACCTCCGCAATCAGCTGTCTCTGTAGCCGAGTGGAGAGAGAGAGAGAGGGAGGATGATGTCATGATATTAGTTAATATAGTTATAAAGAGGGAAGGAGTGGAGATAGAGCGCGTTGGAGAGAGAGGAGGG
>NW_014579716.1:1847-9390 GCF_000485595.1 Priapulus caudatus
TCTCTCTCTCTCTCTCTCTCTCTCTCTCTCTCTCTCTCTCTCTCTCTCTCTCTCTCGCTCTCTCCACCTCTCTTTATGATATTATATTTCGTTTCATTGTCATAAAATGTCGTAAAGGCTTGTATCTAGATATTCGCATAGATTACGCTGGATTCTAATCCATAGCTTATAGTAGTACATAATAGAAGCGTATAAGAGCATATATACATCAACTTACTACACCTAACGACACTACCATATAAGCACATCATAGCCAGGAAAATATCATTTAGAATCATATATAATATACCTTTATATCAAGTTTATCATAAAGTTTGTGATGCACAGTTTTCATTAAAATATCACGGTTACTAATACCATGGACGTGCATCTGTGCAAATACGTTTACTGTACTACAAAAACAAACGATAGTCACTCTTTCAGGGACGTGCCACTCTGTGAAATCTCATCGCCTAACTGTGAACTGTAATCGTAAACTTTAGACGTAAGCTATAAACGTAAACTGTAATCGTAAACTTTAAACGTAAACTATAAACATAAACTTTAAACATAAACTATAAACGTAAACTGTAATCGTAAACTTTAAACGTAAACTGTAAATATAAACTTTAAACGTAAACTATAAACATAAACTATTAACATAAACTATAAACGTAAACTGTAATCGTAAACTTTCAACGTAAGCTATAAACGTAAACTGTAATCGTAAACTTTAAACGTAAACTATAAACATAAACTTTAAACATAAACTATAAACGTAAACTGTAATCGTAAACTTTAAACGTAAGCTATAAACGTAAACTATAAACGTAAACTATAAACATAAACTATAAACATAAACTATAAACGTAAACTATAAACGTAAGCTATAAACATAAACTATAAACATAAACTATAAACATAAACTATAAACATAAACTATAAACATAAACTTTAAACGTAAGCTATAAACGTAAACTTTAAACGTAAACTATAAACATAAACTACAAACATAAACTATAAACATAAACTATAAACGTAAACTATAAACGTAAACTGTAAAGGTAAACTATAAACATAAACTATAAACATAAACTATAAACATAAACTATAAACGTAAACTATAAACGTAAGCTATAAACGTAAACTATAAACATAAACTATAAACATAAACTTTAAACGTAAGCTATAAACGTAAACTTTAAACGTAAACTATAAACATAAACTATAAACATAAACTATAAACATAAACTATAAACGTAAACTATAAACGTAAACTATATAAACGTAAACTGTAAACTTGAGAAAATCGTCGAATATCGTCGTAAAATATTATTTATCTAAGCGCGCAATGAAATTCTGTTGCATAGAAACACATACATCAGGCTCTTAGCCAGCTTTATATTGGAGGGGGGTCGTTTTTAAATGTTGTCCATTTGTGAGGGCGCGAAGCGACCGATCAGGGGAAGGATGTGGAAANACAAGGGCATAAACTCCCTCAACGCATGATTTGCCAACACGAAAACAAAAACTTGCGGCAGTCTACAGAATATATTGCAGCATTGTACGGCAGCCGCAGTATTTTTATGACCGCATAACAATAAGTGCATAATCGCAGGGGTTATCGTGGGAGCGAGGCACGACCCAGTGACACCAAGTGTGTCGCCGGCGGCGACGGCCGCGTGGGCAGGCGACCGCGACCAAGCACTCGCCACCAGTGTTAGCCTCGAAGAAACGCGAGACAAAAATAGATGCCTAGCCAAAAGCATTCCATCTCACCGCTTCACTCGGCCTGCTTTTTTTTAAATCGATCATGCTATTCATTAATGTAATTGATGCCAAACTGGGTTATTAGTGCTGCCTGCCATTAATCACTTGTTGAAACATATTCACGATCAACACAAGTGAGCAGGGAACAGAGGAGGCCTGCGATGAGATGTTCCCGCGTCAGGGGGGAATTTTTTTTTTCACGGGAGCTCTTTTTCAAGTCTGTGGAAAAAATATTTCTCACCAAAAACTTTTTACGGGAGCTATTTTGAGCCTCACTGGAGCGATTTCGGAGGTTGAAAGAGCGAATCTGGCCATCGCTCCCGTATTGTATTACCCTGCCCCGCATCACGCATCATCAGCGGCAGGAAACACCGCCAAGAAACGACTGACCGGGAAAACAACTGTTCTCTCCCCATCACCCAGAGTACGAGAAGTTTCCCCGCGACGAAAAGGCATTCACGCGTTTAGGGATTCTCTCTTCACTAGGCGTCGCTCCGTTGCCCCGACCCCTCGACCTCCGTCGAAGCGCAAGGGGTCAAATAAGATTTTTATTAGTATTCCATTCGGGATACCCAGGTATTTGAAATCTGGTATCCCCCCAAAAGATCTGGTAATCCGCTGGATTTTTGGATACGTAAATTTCAACAATGTTGGTTAACCAAAATCCATTGTAAATATGCAATAATAGCATTGGAAAATTATTAATATGTAATGTAATTATATATAAAAATCCTCGCTCCCTGCGTCTAATCATTAGTGGCTGATGCATCTCAGACCATTTTCATTACCATATGATATAACAAACACAGGTGTTATGTATATATATATCTAATGATTACATACGCGCGCTTCAGCAGTACACCTGGCAGACGTATGTCCTAGACGCAGTTTGCTGGTTCGGCTTTGATACAATCATGAAAATACAATTATAACAACAGGTTCAACATTATGATAAACATCGGGCCACGCTTGCGCTGGAAATACGCTATACGCTGCTGTAATACAAACGCTAGTGTGTGCATAGTAAATTAGTAAACTAAGGCACGCTCTCGCACATCGCTAAGAGGCCTGCTCATAGTAACGTTGATAGCTCAACAAGAGCCGGCAGAGCGTCTGGGCTCATCTGAAGGTCTGTTGCTCGTACGATGATATAACGTAAAATTCAGTCGTGTCGTAGTACCACATTTGGTTAGGCGGCAGATAATGCAGACACGCAGTTGCGTACACATCATTGTTCAGGAACAAGCCCACTATCGTGCAGAATGGAGGGTGGGGGAGGGGGGGGAAGGGTGGGGAAGGGGTTGGGGGAAGGCTGGGAGGTGGGGAGGAGGAGCTCTAAATAGCAAAAGCAATTTTACTCCTGTTAGACAGTCAACAAATCCATGTTTTAACCATCCTCTTGAGGGTCAATAAGGTTACAGACACGTTACTCTCGCAACGTCAAAGTGGAAAGCACATTTCAATGGTCCTTTCCCAATAACTATGTAGGTCATCGCTGAAACAAAAAAGTTTTTCCAATCGCTCGGTACACCATGTCCCAGAAAATGTCTAAAATCTGGCCCGTGCCCCATTGACCTTGACCTGTGAGCCTCCAATTTCGGCACAGTTGATGGCGTTTTCCTACCATGATGCTAATACACCGACTATCTACGACCTAGGTCCGGAGCCCGTTTAGATTTGTCCGCAAATTCTGCATTTCCTCCCCTAATACTTAAAAGTTAATGGGAGGGATTATGTTCCCCCCTTCTTACACCTCCTTTGGACCGCTTTTGACCTGTGTGACCCCGACACAGCTTCGACATCATCCCAACTGCATTTTCCGGATTAACCACCCACTCCCGAATATCGTGAAACCTTTACGTCGGACCGTTTAGATTGTGCGCCAAACTGTTGAACGCGACGGACGGACGCACGGACGGGACGCAACGGAACGGACGAGCGGACGGACAGATCATGCGATTCTACCAAGCTGGCATCTGATCTATGTCAGATGAGCTAACAAACGCACTATCCCGATTAACTGACGATTTTTTTTTAGCTATCCGGCGGCGGGATAACCCAAGCATTGAAATCTGGTATCCCGCCTAAGAATCTGTATCTCCGCGGGAATCGGAATACCGCTAATTTTCGACCCCTGGACGAGGGGGAATCTCTCGCGCATGTTACACTTACGCCTCGAGGTTGTCCCCGAACAGCTCCTCCCCTTCTTCCTCCTCCTCCTCCTCCTCCGCGATGGCACCTCCCTCGCTGTCGTCCCCCAACAGACGCTCAGACTCATCCTCGAAGGGGGGAAGGTCGTGCGCGGGGCTCGACACTCCAACGTCGCGACCAGAGAGAGGCTCCGATGATGCTTCGTCCTGCAGGGAGAGATAGAGAACGCGCGAGTAGTCACACGCTCGAGATCCCATCATCCAAGTTGGGGGAAAGATTCATTAAGTTATGCAATTATTTGCTCAAAAGTTATTGTTTGGAATGAAGACTGTTTAGCAGTATATGCAATAATAAATAATAAATAGCACGTGATAATAATGGTTTGTGAAAAAGAGCCAATGGAAAAAAGAGACACTGGCCGCGTAGCGACTGCACGACTGTCTATACACCCAGTCCAAGCAAGACGGTCTGTTTTGGTGAACCTTGGGAGTAATAAGCTGACAGCTAGAGACTAATTAAGTCAGCTGAACATAGCCTAATTACAGATTAGTATACATATTAGTATAGTTTACGATAAAAATGCCAGCTAGCATTCAGGGTTCCCCTACGTTTGCGGCAAACGGGGGCGCGCGCGTTTGGGAAAACTCCCCCCTGTTTCCAATCGCTTGCCGCCCCGTTTAAAATACCTCCGCCGCCGATTAAATTCCACCACATATAAAATCTGCCAGGCAGGAATTCGATCGTCCAAGAAAGTACAATTTCGACAGGATTACCCGGCCGGCTGTATTTTTACAGTACCACCATGCACTGCATACACTACAAGTCAGTCAACGCTGTCTCCGCCACACCCCAACACTAACTGCACTACACGACTCGCTAATCTATATATAGCAACTTACAAGAACCCACAAATAACCGCTATGGCAGTGGTGGCGATTTTACCGCATTAATTAGTGGTACGGTGAAAAAACACGCCCCTTATGTTTCCGCCCCCCTCACGCCCTTCCCCTCCCCTCCCCCTGTTTGAAATTTCATCCTGGGAGAACCCTGGCATATCACAGCCATGCTGGCACAAGGTTGCATGTATTGTCGGTCAAAGTAATCGCTTACACAACCGCATGTCGTGAGTTGTTAGTGTTAGGGTTAGGGTTACTGGTTTTAAACCTGGGGTTGTCAAATAGGATTTGGCCGTGTTTATACTGTTCGAATAATTCGTAAATTCTGTAGAAACGTTGTGTGTTTCTTAGACCATAAATACAAACTCTAATATGTGATGCATAAGCCTGTAGTTGGCGTGGCTGTTGACAGTCACGAAGTGAGTCAAATAAAATTATAGACAGTGTTATAGACACTGACGACAGAACTAGCTCCTAGTCAAAGTTATATCTCATTGACATTGCCCCAAATAGGGCCTATCACGGCTACAGGCTACAGTGCGACATTTTTACGAGCAGTAATTCTATTGACAGTGTTTCTAATGACAGTACAATGTAACGCAGTTACTCAGTGATAGCGTTCTGATTCTTGCGGACGTAAATGATGGTTATAAATTAAGTGCCACACTGATTACATCAATTGATTCAATAGACGATAACACAGATCAGATGTACTTACCGCCATACTTTTGGTTCACTATCGCGAGTATATAAACAACGCGATCCACGTGAGTGCTCACAAAGCGCGCGAAACTTTTCGCACCCATAATGCACCACGAAGCGCCGCTTGTGGCGCTATCGTCAACGTCGATGACGGATGCAAGAGAATATAGAAATACATTATCAGAAGTAGATAATAGTAGTTCTCTATTATCTACTTCTGATATTATATAGCTAGTAGGTTAGCATCGTAACCTCGTAAATATTCGTCTTCAAAGTCCAAGGGACTATATCGGAAATACAGAAAGCAACAAAAGTTGAATCAAATAAGATAGAGTCAACAACTCTAGATGTTTTGGATATCCCCCGTCTCTGTTCATGTAACATTGAATTATGTTTGATATGTATAAATAAAGAAAGAATCCAAACTTGTGTATTAAACTGAATAAACTTTAATATCTGACACACAGTGTAGTCACATCTTGCACAGAGAGCCAAAGAAACGCGCGTAAGCGCGTGTGCCACTGCTTACTCCTGCGACCACAACCAGACTCCTCCACTCATACCTCCCCCTCTCTCTAATCTCGCTTCTATATATTACCCCCAAACCCCCTTAGGCCCTACATCCTGAGCGCACATGTCACCCGTTCTCCCAGACCACGTCTTACCTCCATTTCACAATGACCCTAGAAACGCCCGACCTAAAACACGTTTACCATTCTCCCTATAACATCAATCGTACCCGCACAAGATGCGCGACGCTCTGTCTACATAGACTACCACTAAAACATTCTGAGTCTAGCCAAACTCCACGTCTCTAACTAATTTATGTAACTTCTGTAAATCATATGTTACATTCAGGAACGTGGCGTATTAGAATGCACTCCCATTTACAAGTCTATGTAAACGGCTAGTATCCTGCTCCCCCGCCGGCACCGCGCCGCCGCGGGGGGGCGCCTGGGAGGGGGGGGGAATCGGTACAGCAAGAATGTATCGCGATACGTATTATTTTGAGTTTGTACCGCGATATACCGGCATACCGATAATACCGCGCACCACTAATTATAACTGAAACTATATGTTGTTTATAAGATATTGCAATCCTTCTTCTCTTAAGTTAATAAATAAGAAACACCTTCGGTCTGTAGCCTGCAGCCGAAACGTTGCTTTGCACAACTTTGCTGTGAATGCGCTGGCAGTGGCGCCACCGTCATTGTAAGCAACCGTATAGCCATCAGTTGTAAAACCTTTTTTTTAAATATTTCTAATAAATATTGAACCATAAAACTTATGAAGCATAATTTTTACCTAAATCAACTAAAAATAACCCTAGAACCTAGAGGCAAGTATTCCTTTAACCATAAAAAAATGAACAGAATCACTTTATCCCACAGAAAAAGGGGACATAATTTTTACTTTTACTATTTACGGTGACGTATTAATCACTTTCAGCGACTATCGGGCGATCCCGGCGCTCGACCGATACGACCCAGAGATCCTGGATGACTCCGACTTCAGCCTGCTGTCTGAGACGGACCGGCAGGCGGCCGAGCGTACGATGCTGAAGCGTGATCGCGAGGAGGGCAGGGACGAGGGACGCATGCACCGTGGCCTGCTGTACGGTATGCACAGTGTAAAACAGTGTAATAGACTGTAATAGTGTATGCTACAAGCATGCGATGTGACTACTAGTGATGTCCCGATGATCGATTATAATCGAAAATCGATCGATTATAATCTTCTTCTTTTTTTCTTTTTCTTTTTTTTTTATGAATCACTGTTAACATAGGTCCATTCTGATTGCAAAGCTGTACTAGTGTACTTATAGACATGGACAAATTGGACAGTGTCTTTGTTTTGGTTTGACACTGTCCCACAGATGTTATCCGTAGATGAGATTCTACTCTCCGTATTGTTTGTTACATTGTGTTGGAGAGGATATATTCTATTGGCAGGACATTAACTCGGCTACACAGCCTACACTATTAGAACACAAACAACTTACTTACTATAATAAAGAATAAGTCTTGATCATGTTTGTTTAAAAC
>NW_014579716.1:11611-12720 GCF_000485595.1 Priapulus caudatus
AAAAAAGTTTGGGCGACTGCCAATATTTCAACACATAAACAAATTTACTGATATGTTTGAGTTGTTCTTTGTTTACTAACTAATCATAATCCTAAACCGGAGTCCACGCTAGGATACAATCAGACCATGGTCTGATTGTATCCTAGCATGGACTCCGGTGCAAGCTCGCGCATTTTCGTTCCGACCGAGCTTGCTGACTGCGGGGTAGACTGGTAGTCTTCGACTCTCCCGCTATACACTGCAAACATACATGTCTAGATGCGTTGTCTGGCTAGCTTGATACAATGTATAACATCACGTTTATGTACATGTATCGCTGACCTGAGCCCACCCTGATCGGCCACGCTTGCTTATACGCGTGTATGCTATGCCCGCTGTATAACGCTAGTGTGGCATAGTAATGGATACATTATGCTAGCAGTGAGACCGGTGAGAATCAGGGTGCCTAGCTGAGCCCGCTCAGATCGCGCGCACTCGCTCTATGTGCACTGGCTCAGATGCGCTGCTGTATAAAATTTGGGCCTCCAACAATGCATTTGGGCCAGTGACAAAAAAAATGTACTCGCCCCCAAAAAAAAAATTTTGCCCCCACTTCAGGCGCTGTTTATGCATCTTGATAGGTCCATCTCACTGCACACCCACCTGCATTCCCATCTGTCTTCTGCCTTTACATGTGTCTGCCTGTTAGCCTGCCCGCCTGCCTGCCTGCCTGCTCGCCTGCCTGCCTGCCCACCTGCCTCCCTGCCTGCCCACTTGCGCGCAACCCTCCTGCCTTCTCTCCCAACTTGCCTGCCTGCTGGATTGTCAGCACAGATGATGTCCCTCAACTCTTTAATTCAGTAGTGCTAGTGCCTGCCAATCTATGCTGTCTGAAAACACGTACACCCCCCCCCCACCCGTGACATGTGCAGCGACTTGCAACGTTCCCTCCTGACCAGGGGAAAAAATACACGGGGGGCGGCAGGCGATTTTGCCCCCGAAATGCCAAAAAGAGCCCCCGAAAACGGCGATATCGGGGGCGACCCCAAAAGCAAAAGTCAGCGTATATACGTGTGTGCCTGTGCGCGTGCTTGCGTGCGTGCGTGCGTGCGTGCGTGCGTGCGTGCGTG
>NW_014579716.1:12730-14914 GCF_000485595.1 Priapulus caudatus
TAGGGGACCTATTCTCACTCGGGTAGGTGGCGCCGGCAGTAGGGGACCTATTCTCACTCAGGTAGGTGGTGTGGCGGGATTGCCGGGGACGTGCTGGCAGAAATACGTGAGAGAGGCACGTGAGGACACACACTCAATAATAAGGTAAAATATCGAGGCAACCTAATAACTTTACTAAATAACAGCGCTCATTGCGGGTCGGTCTCCCAACTGCACCGTCGTCATGCACGTCGTTACTGCTTGCATCTTCGTTTAACTGCTTCCGCGTCGTCTTCCTCCGCATCGTCTTCCTCCGCATCGTCTTCCTCCGCGTCGTCTTCCTCCGCATCGTCGTCGTCGTCGTCGTCGCTTCCATCATCGTTTACTGCCTTCGGGTCGTCGTTGCCATCATCTCATCGTCTGCGTTGTTGCCGTGGTTACAGGCAGCTGCACCTGAACCAGCTGATCCGGACGAGCGGCGTCGTGACAACGTCGACAGGCGTGCTGCCGCAGCTGAGCATGATCAAGTATGACTGCAACCGCTGTAGCTTCGTGCTGGGGCCCTTCTACCAGGGACAGAACCAGGAGGTGAAGCCGGGGTCGTGCCCCGAGTGCCAGTCGAAGGGACCCTTCGAAGTCAACATGGAGCAGGTGGGTGCGCGTGCTCGCGTCGGAACGCGCGCTTGTTTCTGTTGCGGAGCACGTCCGAATGCACGCTTGCTTCTGTTGCGGTGCGAATCGGAACGTGCGCTTGTTGCTCTTGTGGAGTGCGTCCGAGCGCGCGCTTGTTTCCTTGTGGAGTTCATCTGAATGCTCTCTTGTTTTCTCGTGGAGTGCGTCGGACTATCGAAAGTGATTTCGTCTTGTGATAAATTCAAATAATTAACCCGTTAGCGGCGGTTTCGGTTGTGCTGCCCTCTGGCGACCATTGCAAGCAACTTGACAAAGACTTTCGGCTTGATAAAGACGGCTAGAGCGAGAATTGGAACTCGTGCTAAAACTGCTAATCGATTAATTACTTGTTTTACTATAAAATGAAGTTACTGTCACTCGTTTATCCTTTCTTCAGTAAAACTGAAGCTTGAAGGTTATATTAATTGCTGCCTTTGTGGCAAAACCGCAAGGGTTATGAGGTCTAGTGCGGGACATCGTTTGCTAAACGATTACGAAAAAAAACGTAAACGATCTTTGCGTGTACTGCGTGCGATACACACGGAGGGGAAACCTTGATCAACGTTACTTTCACGCGTCGTTTCGCGCATTTCTTATGTTTACGTGCTGCGTCGTTGTTGCGCTTGCAGACGATCTATGAGAACTACCAGCGAATCACGATACAGGAGAGCCCAGGCAAGGTCGCGCCGGGTCGTCTGCCGAGGTCGAAAGACGCCGTGTTGCTAGGCGACCTGGTGGACTCGTGTAAACCTGGTGACGAGATTGTGAGTACAGCGTGTGATTCACAGCGGTGGCATGCGATTCATTATATTCGTTTTATATTCATTATTATTCAGGCCACAATTAAAAAAATCTTTGTTTGCCCTCACCCGACCCAGGCTGAAAAGTTTGGGTAGGTAGGTAGGCTTTTTCTTTTTGAATCGGCCTTTACAAATTCAGCATGGTGTCTATACATGCTCGGGTATGCTTGTGTGGAGATACCTTTTATGTTGAATGTTTGTTTTGCTTGGTACATTATAATGTATTGCTTACAGATTTATATAATGCACAGTGATACAATTTGTATGAAACAAATTTTTTTTTGAGTCGGGTGGGGCCCCTTTTAGGCGGGTCGGTCGGGTGAGGGCAAACAAACAATATTTTTATTAGGCCCTATGTTCGTTTTAAATACATTATTATTCATTGATTTCACTTATGTGCATACATAAATACATGTGTGTGTACCAATAGACAGACAGATAGACCAGAGATGAGTCAGGTGGACAGACAGATAGATACAGACTCATAAGATAAGTGTAAACTGTACCGTACGCAAGATAGTAGATATAGTAGATATAGACAGATATACATATAGTACATATAGACAGATAGTAAGTAGATAGTCCCTCTCTCTCTCTCTCTCTCTCTCTCTCCTCTCTCTCTCTCCCTCTCGCCCTTCCACTCGTCTCTCTCTCTCTCGTCTCTCCTCTCTCCTCCCTCCATCCCTCCCTCTCTCTCTCTCTCACTCTCATCGTGCTCTCTTCTGTCTCCCGT
>NW_014579716.1:16884-21884 GCF_000485595.1 Priapulus caudatus
GTCCCGTGGCCACAGATGGACTGTGTAGCGTCCCTCGTTGAAATGTGGGTAACGACCCCTCTACCATAACGAACCTGGACAACCCCCCCCCCCGCCCTGGGCTTCAGGTGGTTCCTCGCAAGCACAAGTGTTTCTTATCTAATTCATGTTTAATACGTATACTAGCATCATGCTTAGCCACGCCCTCTTATGTAACGACATCTACGTAACGACCTCTACATAACGACCTCTACGTAATATCCTCTACTTAATGACCTATACATAATGACCTTTAACCCCCCATCTACCCTCACCCAGGTGGCAAGCACAAGCTGCGTGGGGACATCAACATGCTGATGTGTGGCGACCCGGGAACGGCCAAGTCTCAGTTCCTCAAGTACACGGAGAAGACCGCGCCGCGCGCCATCTTCACGACGGGCCAGGGCGCCTCGCCGTCGGCCCTCACGCGTACGTGCAGCGCCACCGGTGACGAAGGAGTGGACGCTGGAGGCAGGCGCCCTCGTGCTCGCTGACAAGGGCGTCTGCCTCATCGACGAGTTCGACAAGGTGCGTGCGTGCCTAGGCTGGCCGCCATCCGCGTGGACGCGACGGAGCGCTCAGGTCGCGTACGTTGCCCGCTCGGTGTGCAGAATGCAGTTCGCTGACACGACCGGCATTTTTGTTTTTCGGGGACGGGAGATTTGAGGTGGTTGTGTGGTTTTGTAGGTCGTTCAGACAGTTTGAAGGTCGTCGGCATAATTTGAAGGTTGCCTGGCTAAACGTGTTTTGGGTGATTGGAAGGTTGTTGTTAGAATGACGTGAAATGCGTCAGGGTGATCCCAAGGTTGTCGGGGTGATTGCAAAGTCGTTGGGGTGATCTAAAGGTCGTTAGGACAATCGCAAGGTCGTTGGGGTTACCTGGAAGGTCGTTTAGTAGGACAATCGCAAGGTTGTTGGGGTCACCCAAAGGTCACGTCTCTCGCTTCAGATGAACGACGCGGACAGGACGAGCATACACGAGGCGATGGAACAACAGAGCATCTCGATCTCTAAGGCTGGCATTGTGACGTCGCTGCAGGCGCGCTGCGCCGTCATCGCCGCAGCCAACCCGCTCGGCGGGACGATACGACGCCTCGCTGACCTTTTCGGAAAACGTAAGCTTATCGCAAGAAAACGCCGCATTTGTCTTTTTCGGCCGTAGAACCCAAACGTTGATGCAGAGGATATTTGCATATTACTCAAGAGCCTCAATAATACCTAGAGTGCTACAACGAGAAACAAAGGGAAAATGGTGCTATTCACTGACAACACTTATTCTACTTTGCTAGCGCGAGTCTATGAATAATTTTATGGTATTGCACTCCTAAGCCAGAATTCGTTTGCTCTCTAAAACACAGACCAACGCTTGCTTCAATACGATACTCTAGGGCTGAGTATGTTGGCCTCCTAAACCTCCCCTCCACATGCCTCACGCCGCCTCGCATCCCGCGTTAATTCAGCTACCTTCAACGCCCCTTAAGCATTTGGCTATCGGTTTCCGTCAGCGCTTGGAGCCGCTGATAATTGCATGTCACTGATGCCCAAATTTGGATAGCTCTTGACTACAGCCACCCTTATACTGCAGCTGCGTTGTAAGAGACTTAATTTAGAAACATTGCAGCTCCATCATGACGCGGCGCATTAGCCGTGCTTAGAAGCATAATGGGAGATAAGGGCATTAGGCGGATGCCCCCGAAGAGTCACTATGCTAACCGAAACGCCCGTTCATTCATAAAGTTATCGCGGAAAACACCGAACTTTCACGAAGAGCAAGCTTAGCGGGCTTTGACCGGTAGCTGGAATAACAGGGTATGCCGACGGTTGGCGTTGAGGATGTGAGGGAGCGGACGAGGTTTAGGAGCGCAATATCTCAGCCTAGGAGGTACTCGTGATTGACAAGCCGCGTTGGTTGGTCTTGTTTAGAGCATCAAAGAATTCTGCTTAATGCCCAATACCATAAAATTAATTAAAAATAGGACTCGCAGCAAAGTAGAATAATTGGTTGTTCGCCTGAAATAGGCACAATTTTCCGTCTTTTCCGTTGTCACTCTCAGGTATTTTCACCCCGCCGCAAACGGAGTTGCTAGGGAGGCTAATGTAATCTCGCTCTCGTTGTGTGTGTGTTCGTCTGTGTGCTTCGTATTGGTCGTTGTGTACGCCAGGCAGCGAGCCAGCTGTTTATAACACATGTATACCATGTTACACGCCGTGTCCTGGCGCCGATCGCATCTCAGCACCAGCCTCGCCTGTAGGCCGTCCGAAGTCGCAGCACGCAGCTCACCTTAGACGTCTCCCAGTCAGCAGGCAGCCAGCAGCGAGCCAGCTGTTTATACACATTATACATGTTAACGCTCTGCGGAGGTATGCCACTCTCTGTTCGAGTTGCCCTTCTGGTCTTTAAGTTAAGCTTCTTGATATTACTGCGTTGGACGATTGTGCATTGAAAAGACAGGGTCGGAGAAGGTGAAGAACAGGAGAAAGAGGTAAGAGGGGAGGAGTCTAGAATAGGAATTAACTAGGGAAGACACAACAGAAGACTTGACACACCTGCGAACATTCACAAGAGTGTGCTTAGTGAGATATAAATAAAAACTCGCCTTTTACACCTATAACATCTGCTTATACCAATATATACTATGCTGTGTATTACAAAGCGCCGCTGGTAAATATGTCGCGGCCAAATGTATTCGAGCGGCCAGACATGGAAACAACCAGCCCTCCGAGCCGGTGGTTCTCCAGCCGTCAGTAGCGAGTATTACATTTTTAGCCTCATCTGACGACAGCTCAGGATGCAGCTTGTTAGATTCGCGATGCATTGTCCGTCCCCGTCTTGTCCCCGTGCATCCGTGCGCGTGCGTTCCGTCAACAGCTTGCGGGCACAAATCTAAACGGCTCGTACGCATACAGATTCAAAAGTCGGGACGTGGGGGGGGCGGTAACTCCGAGAACGAGTTGGGATGTCGAAGCTGGCGGTCAAAGCGCTCAGAGACGGTGTAAAAGAAGGGGGAACATTTACTCCTTAACTTAAAGTATAGTGGAGGAAACTGCAGAATTGCCGCGGCACAATTCTAAACGGCTTGCCTCTAGGCTCGTGATAGTCGCGCGTATAAGCATCATGGTAGGAAAAGCCATCACAGTGCTGAAATTGGAGGCTCACAGCGTGACGCGCGCAATCTGTCAATCGTCAATGGGCACAGGGCCAGATTTTAAACATTTTCCTGAGGACATGGTCCGACGGCGCTCCTGACCGACGCGATTGAAAAACTTTTTTGCCTGTTTCACGCGGTGACCTTTACCAATTTTGTGGATGGCTCTTATTGGAAAGGACGCATGAAATGTACTTTCCCTGGACATGGCCGAAGAGAAGTATCGGATAACTTTTGACCCTGCAAGAGGAGGGTTAAACATTGATTTGTGGGACTTAGTAACAACCCGCGAGCTGAACTGCTTTTGCTTATTATTAGGAGCCCATACTGTGTGAATGTTGAGGCGTACAGTTCCACAGTTTGAATGCAAGGCAAATGTTTCGTTGAAGAAAAGCGTTATGCTTCCTTAAATCATATTAATGTTCTAAATCGTCTGTCTAAGCACCCTTGTGCACCGCGCTGAATCACTACGTGAATGCTTGCTGGTGCTAGGCACATCAGGAACATGGGGCCAGCCCATATGCTGGCACGCTTCTAATCATAAATTGTTGCCTGCCAACCTGCAATGCACATTGTGTCTGCAACTGCATAGCAGATTAGCATGGCGCTGCGAAAGTGTAGCTGGATATATTTGTTCGAATGGCCTACAATCCTCAAACAAGAATAAAAAAGACATCATGTATAAGACGTCTTGCTATGCACAAATGAGTTTATCAGCAGAACACCAGACACCAGATGAGCCCTGTTGCACTGCGGCACTTGTTAGCTCTCCTTGACATCGTCAAGATGAGCTATTGCCATGGGGTGTCATCCTTCGTACGTTCGTCCGTCCGTCCGTCAACATTTGGCTACGGTCAACGATAACTCAAGAACCGTTTGACCCACATGTTTCAAATTGCATACAGTTGTTTCTCCTATGGGAGAGATTTGAACGTCCTATTTTGGTGCACGCCAGTTTTATCTACTTTTGAGCCACGCCCACTTTTTGGCAAAAATGAAAATGGCCATCTAGATTCAATCGATTTTGTTAAATTTTGGTATATGAATGTGTAAGGCTAGCCCCAAAACAGTTGTTACTCCTATGGATGACAACGTCCTATTACATTTATTTCGTATGAAAACCAAAATGGCGATCATTTAGGCGTAGCGCCATCTCTCATCAAGATTTCAGATTTTCAGATCTGAAACATTTATTTTCGCATCAAAACATGCATATATCATGAGTATATAATGGGAGTTACTCCCATATATACTCTTGCTTTATATATCCCCCTTCCAACTTCTATCACACCCAAGGTGAGCTACAGTGTCATTGACACTTTCATTATTTATACCATTAATGAGCAAATAACCTACATTACTGTTTTACCTGAAGGATATCACACCATAATTTATCAATATTTTACAAATTTGAAATAGAGAACATGGAGAATGCAAGCGTGAAACTTGACATTGATTTTCAAACAAAATTTGTGAGGGCTGGTAAAAAATTGCTGTTACCAGCCCTCTGTGCCAGTGCAAAAAATTCGCGTATTTCATGAACATAATTTAAAGTCACCGCACAGCATCGATCGTGCCTTAAACTGATGGCCACGTGACCTGACCTTCACCCCGCAGGTTGACCTCTCGGAGCCGATCCTGTCTCGCTTCGACATCATCTGCGTCGTGCGCGACCAGGTGGACCCGGTCGAGGACGAGCGACTCGCCCGATTCGTCGTCGGCAGTCACGTGAGACACCACCCGTCCAATCAGGAGCAGGACGACGGCGATGCGGTAAGCAGACGGTGTGGGCGAACCTGTGTGTAAGGGTCGCCTGAGCGAAACCCCGCAAAACGG
>NW_014579716.1:24562-26088 GCF_000485595.1 Priapulus caudatus
AGGCGCTCGCCTTCGACTGACGACACTGCCGGTGCGAGCGCGCGCAAGCTCCAGAGGGCTGTTCGCGCCACGCGCTGAGGGGCGAGTTGTTTGTCAGATTCCGCGACGGCGAAATCTGGTGCGATCATTGCGGCCAATCGCTCAACATTTCTGACTTCATTTGCAATCTTATTTTCAACTTCATTCTCATTTCTCATTGCATTCAATATTACTTGCTAAATTCACTTGCGTATCAATTTTCGTCTGCTATTCCGTATTTCTAACCAGTACTTGTTCGGAAGACATTAAAAATCTCCGCGATTAAAAATCTGCCCTGGAGGTAAACCCTCCATTGGGGCGTATCTTCTTATTTCGTTGTTTTCCGATTCGTTCTCCATTGTTTTGGCTCTTTCGGCCTTACTAATGTTTCATGATATTCTGTCTTGTGCTGCCCTATTTTGACACTGCTTTCCTCTTTTGTCGTATTCCGTCTCATTCCATTGTCTGCCATTTCTCTTTCCCATTTCACATCGTTCTGCCCTGTTCCATCTCATTCCATCATGGTTCGATTTATTCCATCTCCTTGTATCTTATTCCATTTTGATTCCGTAGCCGGCAGGTCGAGAGTGCTTTGCCAGTTGGTCGCGGTCGTTCCCAGTCATCACCGCCGCCATCTTACGTTAGGATTTGCGATTGTTAGACTGCGACTCGTGACTCGCGTCTGTCGTTGACGGCGTTTCGTTGTTCTTCGCTCGCCGGCAGGTGTTCTGCAGCATAGCGCCCTCTATCTACGGCCACGAGGACATGAAGCGCGGCCTTGCGTTCGCCATGTTTGGAGGCGAGGCGAAGAATCCAGGTAGAGACATGGTGGTGACGTGTGCAGGCGCAGACCGTGTGTGCGTGTCGTAGTTAGTAGTCGCTGGTGGTGTTCATTGTGATAGAATATCTCGCAGCATTTACGTACATAGACGTGTGTGTGTGCGTGTGTGTGCGTGCGTGCGTGCGTGTGTTTGGGGGTTTGTACTTGCGTGCCTGGGTGGGTGTGTACATGCATAGGCTGAGTGTGTGTGCGTGCGTGCATGTGTTTGGGAGTGTGTACGTGCGTGCGTGGGTGCGTGTTGGCGTCCGTGCACGATGGATGTGTGGTCCCTCGTGAAATGTGGTAACGACCTCTACATAACGACCTGGACAACCCCCCCCCCCCCCCGCCCGGGCTCAGGTGGCAAGCACAAGTGTTTCTATCTATTCATGTTTAATACTATACTACATCATGTACCACGCCCTCTATGTAACGACATCTACGTAACGACATCTACGTAACGACCTCTACGTAATATCCTCTACTTAATGACCTCTACGTAACGACCTCTATGTAACAACATCTACGTAACGACCTCTACGTAACGACCTCTACGTAACGACCTCTACGTAACGACCTCTATGTAACAACATCTACGTAACGACCTCTACGTAACGACCTCTACGTAACGACCTCTACGTAACGACCTCTACGTAACGACCTCTACATAACGACCTCTACGTAATGA
>NW_014579716.1:26831-27263 GCF_000485595.1 Priapulus caudatus
TCAGCACCATCATCGTTGTCGTTGTTCATCGTCAGCATCAACATCATCATCGTTGTCGTCGTCAGCATCAACATCATCATCGTTGTCGTCGTCAGCATCAACATCATCATCGTTGTCGTCGTTGTCGTCGTCAACATCATAAATGCTGTATATTCAGCTGTGTTTCTAAACTTTTCTTTTTTAAATTTTTTCTTCCTATCTTATTATTTTATTTTATTTTTGATTTATTAATTAACGACAGTACATTGTTAAATGATATACCAACACGACCTTGTAAGTTCTACACCGTCAGTGCAACAATAAAAAAAAACCTAATTAGAGTGCTAGCTTGACAAGTGACAAATTAAGTGCCGACAACAGGGCAGTTAGGTTGGCTTACCCCAAGTGTTTCATAGTATGTACTTTTACTAAAACTAAATCACCATCATCATC
>NW_014579717.1:0-27262 GCF_000485595.1 Priapulus caudatus
TTAGGCACATTGGTTTTATTGGGACCCATGTTCTCTATCCTTGGGCCATATTTTCTTTATTCAAGCCGGTACGGGAGATCATTTGCATAATATCTTCTTTACTCAAGCCGGTACGGGAGATCATTTGCATAATATCTTCTTTACTCAAGCCGGTACGGGAGATCATTTGCATAATATATTATAGATACCTATAGACACATGTCTTAGCTATACTCTCTGTGAATATTGAGTTTATTGACGCACGATTAGTCAAAATATTAGCAAATATATGCGTACCGTCATCTCCCTTACCGGCTTGAATATAGACAATCCCTAAGCAGGCTGACTGCACCAATATGGCGCTGGTCACGTGACAGTTGTCAGAAACTGGCGACGCTGCGCGCCTGGGTATGAGCCTTCTACTTCTATTCTATTTCTGTGCTGTGTACGAGCGTTCTACTTCTATTCTATTTCTGTGCATTATAGACGCAATATGATAGTGTAGCGACACCTAGTGATAAATAATAAAGTAATTATAGGCATTTTGACTGGTGGCGCCTCTCTAGAATAACGTCACAGCGCGGGTCATTTATAAGAAGCCGTGCACTCTAAAGTGGGAAGTAACCCTTTTATTTGTGCTAACATACGCGTGTTCATGAGTAGCGTCTAGCTACGTATATAGTTTTAGTGTGTAGAAACTACCGAATCTGCGCCTTTTACTGTGTGTAAGCGCAACTGTTTTTGGTGTGAATATATAATGAGGTGCTACATGTTATACGTGAATGTAGCATCGGATATGTGAATATTAATGAGGCACTTTTATAAGTGAAGTGTGCCTCTAGCATTGTGAGTTATACGAAGGTGTTTTTATATGTGAATAAACCTTTGTACGTTAATCTTAGCTTCGACTCTTCGTAGTTTTATTCTACATATGACTTTTCCTCAAGTAGCTGTTTAGCTAGCACGACAAAGAACCTGCGGTCAAGAATCACAACGCAAGAAACAACGCTAGTTATACCAGACCTATAACTCTACGCGCGCTCCACATCTGGAGAGGCGACGTCACGAACTTTAAACTATACGATCACCGAGCACCATTTCACTTGCGTGCGATGTGCGTGCGTACTTGCGATGTGCGTGCGTGCGTGCGTGCGTGCGTGCGTGCGTGCTTGCGATGTGCATGCGTGCGTGCGTGCTTGCGATGTGCGTGCGTGCGTGCGTGCTTGCGATGTGCGTGCGTGCTTGCGATGAGCGTGCGTGCGTGCGTGCTTGCGATGTGCATGCGTGCGTGCTTGCGATGTGACTGCGTGCGTGCGTTGCGTGGCATGCGTGCGTGTCAAATGTGTATGCGTGCGTGCGTGGCGTGCGTGCTTGCGATGTGCATGCGTGGCGTGCGTAACGTGCGTGGGATGTACTGCGTGCGTGCCTTGCGAATTGCGTGCGTACGTGCGTAGCGTGCGTGCGATGTGCGTGCCTTGCCGATGTGGCGTGCGTGCGTGCTTGCGAGGTGCGTGGCGTGCTTGCGATGTGCGTGCGGCGTGCTTGCGTGCTTGCGATGTGCGCCTGCGTGCGTGCGTGCTTGCGATGTGAAGTGCGTGCGTGCTTGCGCGCTTGCGATGTGCGTGCGTGCGTGTTGTGATGTCTGCGTGCTTGCGATGTACTGCGTGCGCTGCTTGCGTGCGTGCATGCGTGCGTGTATGTGTATGCGTGCGTGCGTGCGTGCGTGCTTGCGATGTGCGTGCGTGCGTGCGTGCGATGTGCGTGCGTCCGTGCGTGGGATGTACGTGCGTGCGTGCTTGCGATGTGCGTGCGTACGTGCGTGCGTGCGTGCGATCTGCGTGCTTGCGATGTGCGTGCGTGCGTGCTTGCGAGGTGCGTGCGTGCTTGCGATGTGCGTGCGTTCGTGCGTGCTTGCGATGTGCGTGCGTGGGTGCTTGCGAAGTGCGTGCGTGCTTGCGATGTGCGTGCGTGCGTGCGTGCGTGCGTGCGTGGGTGCTTGCGATGTGCGTTCGTGCGTGCGTGCGATGTGCTTGCGATGTGCGTGCTTGCGTGCTTGCGATGTGCGTGCGATGTGCGTGCGTGCGTGCTTGCGATGTGCGTACGTGCGTGCGTGCGTGCGTGCGTACGTGCGTGCGTACGTGCGTGCGTGCGTGCTTGCGATTTACGTGCGTGCGTGCTTGCTATGTGCGTGCGTGCGTGCGTGCGTGCTTGCGATGTGCGTGCGTGCGTGCGATGTGGATGCGTGCGTGCTTGCGATGTGCGTGCGTGCGTGCGTGCTTGCTTGCGATGTGCGTGCGAGCGTGCTTGCGTGCTTGCGATGTGCCTGCGTGCGTGCATGCTTGCGATGTGAATGCGTGCGTGCTTGCGCGCTTGCGATGTGCGTGCGTGCGTGCTTGCGATGTGCGTGCGTGATTGCGATGTACGTGCGTGCGTGCTTGCGTGCGTGCATGCGTGCGTGCTTGCGTGCGTGCATGCGTGCGTGTCTGCGTGCGTGCGTACGTGCGTGCGTGCGTGCTTGCTTGCGATGTACGTTCGTGCGTGCTTGCGTGCGTGCGTGCTTGCGTGCGTGCGTGCGTGCGTGCTTTACGATGTGCGTGCGTGCGTGCATGATTGCGATGTACGTGCGTGCGTGCGTGCTTGCGATGTGCGTGCGTGTGTGAGCGCGTGCGTGCGTGCGTGCGTGTGTGCGTGCGTGCGATGTGCGTGCGTGTGTGTGCGCGTGCGTGCGTGCTTGCGATTTGCGTGCGTGCGTGCGTGCGTGCTTGCGATGTGCGTGCGTGTGTGCGATATGCGTGCGTGCGTACTTGCGATGCGCGTGCGTGCGTGCTTGCGATGTGCGTGTGTGTGTGTGTGTGCGCGTGCGTGCTTGCGATGTGCGTGCGTGTATGCGATGTGCGTGCGTGCGTGCGTGCTTGCAATGTACGTGCGTGCGTGCTTGCGATGTACGTGCGTGCTTGCGATGTGCTTTGCCGAATTGCAGCCCTTAATAAAATTATTTGACTTTTCAGTGTCCTGAAATGTGGACTTGCACCAGTTGCACATTATCAGTCCCTCCTTGTGGTTTAATATCAACCAAGACCGCTCCGTTTTCGACGCCTCCTGCATAACTCTTGGTTTCTTGTGATCTTCATACATACAACACAGCAATTACTATCAGCACAAATTGATACCAAATTTTATTTTGAAGTAAACAAGAATAGGAAATTTTAAACATCCCTGAATCCTCTCCTTCTCCCCCATCTACTGCCGTGGCTCCTTAGTTGTTGGTCCCCAGGGAGGTTACCCTATGAAGCTGGAGGATTATGTATTCAGTTTCAGGAATCACATGTCCACAGCAGGAAAGAAACAATTTGTTATTATTCACTACTGATGTAATGTATGATTCAGTTAATTATCTAGGCATAACTGTGACTAAATTATATTACTTTTATTAATACTACTACTAGTAGTAGTAGTAGTAAGAATGCCAAACTAGTATTGACACTAAATTAGAGCACTGACTGAGCAGAGCCTGACTGAGGAACAGTAATTAATTACCAAATTAGTAATGGATAATTCATGATATAAAATTAATACCTATTAATTGTATTCCCCGCGACGAAGCCGCTCGGTCCGCCACAGAGAATTTCCGTTCCGCTCTATAACTCGACCCCTAATTGACCTAGCGCTACCAAACATGGTATACTTACACATCTTGGGGAGAAGGTGAGCAGCGTACCAAAACCAGGTCACTGCGACCTTTATTTGACCTTTACTTTTACCTTGATCACATCTTCGTTTCGCTCTATAACTCGACCCCTAATTGACCTAGCGTGACCAAACTTGGTATACTTACACATCTTGGGGAGAAGGTGAGCAGCGTACCAAAACCAGGTCACTGCGACCTTTATTTGACCTTTACTTTTACCTTGATCACATCTTCCTTCCGCTCTATAACTCGGCCCCTAATTGACCTAGCGTGACCAAACTTGGTATACTTACACATCTTGGGGAGAAGGTGTGTCGCGTACCGAAACCTTTTAACCTTTTAACCGCGTAACCTTTTAGCGATTTTTTTAACGTTTAGCGATTTTAGCGTTTTAGCGTTTAACGTTTTAGCGTTTTAACGTTTTAGCGTTTTAGCGTTTAGATTTTAACGTTTAGCGATTTTAGCGTTAACCTTTTAACCGCGTTTTAACCTTTTAACCTTTTAACCGCGTAACCTTTTAGCGATTTTTTTTGGTGGGGCAGTGCCCTGCTTCATAAATGACTACGAGCTAGCCATGTTGGATAATCAAATGCGGTTGCATATAGCAACGCTACAACATACGCTGCTATCGTAAGCCCAGAGAAACATTTTCTCAGACTGAATCAGACAGAAAATTTCAAGAAAATGAAGTTAGAAACTGAGGAGTTCTGGTTGAAGCTCATAAGTAAATATTTAGTTGGAGCCAACCATGTGGCAGTAAGTAGCTTGACTGTATACCAAATTCCATATTTGTCATCTAATACTTGTTTGTCAGTTCCTTGTATGACATTGCCAACTTGCATTGTAAGTCTTTAAATGTGAGAGATTATTTCGTATTAGTTGCTTCTTTGCTGACATTGATTTGGTGCACTGTAATATAGGTTAATCCTATTTACGTTTGACTCTGCTGTTGTACTATCAGATTATAGGTGAGCCATCTACAGAGCTAATGGAGACGATGGCCGATGAGGAGAAGGAGCGTGTTGCAGAGCAACGGAGAAGACTGGGCAAAGCTGGTCTGAAAAAGTTGCACACAAACCTGATGGAGGCTACTACTGAAAATGAGGTGAAGCTGATTTTGTCGTTAAACTCTATGCAGAAGGCTTCATCAGAGTTATATGCACCTCGGCAATTTTTACTAAAAATACAAGTGGCCTCCTTAGGTTTTTGGTGGGGGTCTAACGACATTTTCTTAGTTATTGCAAATTTCCTACTTACTAATTAACAAA
This sequence comes from Priapulus caudatus, assembly GCF_000485595.1. Lineage (NCBI taxonomy): Eukaryota > Metazoa > Priapulida > Priapulimorpha > Priapulimorphida > Priapulidae > Priapulus > Priapulus caudatus. The sequence goes on from NW_014579717.1 coordinate 4,936, forward strand.
ATTCGGTTGAAATATTTGACAGGTGGCACCACCAGAAGAAACAATCAGGAGTGTACCCTATACCCAGTACTTCCAGCATTAAGTTTCATCCACTTAATTGTTGCTAGTAACAACTGTACACCAGAACTGACCAGCAAAATTCCTAGTTTTCATTGACTGATATGCCATTTAAATTCCTCGTCGATGATATGCACACACACTTCGTCAAGGTAGGTTCTGAGATGTTTGTAAATGAAAATAAAATGAACATGAATGTATAACAAATCCCTTGAGGTCTACGTTACATACCTATAAATTTGTGGTATGTTCTTGAATTTATCATTGGCTATTTTGCATTTTATATATTTTACATATTGTTTTTAAATAAAATAATATAATAATATGAAAACTATAACACACTGGCACTGACCATAAAGTGGAAGTAAGGTTTAAGTAAACCTGAAATTACTACGTTTGTAAAATTAACGTATAACTTCTCAAATACTCTGCCGTAATGTATGCTAAGTAATTGTGACTTGTTTGTTAAGTTACTGTATACGCTCTATATTTCGCGGTGGTTTAATTTTCACGAATTTCGCGAACGCGTTCCCGACTCACGAAAATAACAACACACGAATAATTCATTCCGAATTATACCGAATAATTCATAATTTACCGACCGCGAAATTGTCCGTCAAGTCTGAATTCGCGAAAATATCTGTACGCGAAAAATATGGCGTATACAGTATAATGTTAGAATGACAAAGAAAGTATGTTAGAACCTCATTGGGTTTTTAAAATTGGGTACTTGGTCCGATTATTGCTCCGGTAACTCATGTAATGGCCTTGAATATTTTGTTAAAAGTGCAATGAGACTCGGTGAAAAGTTCCATTACTACTTCAAGCATTCATCATCACTGCATGTGATTTAAACAGGAGTCTATCAATATTGATACACTCCTGATTTAAATGTATTTCTCAGTGTTTTAATACATAGGCACACATGCATATGTTTGTGTAACTATTGACACAAGGGAGCCATTTCTTGTCTTCTGATTAGCTCAGCATGTTGATGAACACGAGTTGCGTGCCACAATCGCTGACGCCATACCTGTGCATTCTCATGTAGCTACTACTTGAATCTCCCATCCAGAGGAACGCGGGTATGCGCCTGTATTTCACATGTTTTCTTTCATCTTTATACCTGATAGGTGTCAATTATGGCCTCCTTCAGATAGGGAAATTTCTAAGAAAGATGTGGTGTGTCATATCATGTTACTAAACATAGTGCTCATTGGTACTCGGAAGATGGCAGCACAGTCCAGCATGAGCACTGGGGGTTGGTGGCGAGCACTGGTGGCGAGGCGGGAACTATGACTAGCTTGCGGTGTGGATGAGTAGAACGTAGTGTTGTCAATCGGTTGTAATTTCGTAATCGATCATCGGTTGGACCCAAGTAACCGATGATCGGTTACAATCGGTTACTCGGGGTGTAGAATGCCTGCGTGTGCGTAACGTCGTGCGCATGTACGTGTGTGCATGTATGTGATGGTTTAGCCCTGTTTACTGTTTGTTTTGCACTGCTTACTACTGTGTGTATAATACATCTATGTTAATAAAGGATAACTTGTATAGTAGCGATGATATCTCTGATTCTCATCACTTTTCCAAGTTTTCTTGTTCAAGTTAAAAAAAAAAATCGATTATGGATTTTGATAACCAAGCGCTCGGTTCGAGTAACTGTTCAACCGATGATCAAGTATAATCGATGATCGTGACATCACTAGTAGAACGTGAACAATAAATGGCTAATGTTTAAATTGGATTTCCGTCTTATATATTATGACAAGATATTGTTACATGGTGGCAGCGGTTATGCGAACTAACCACGCACGTAATGGAACAAGAGACGTTGCGTGCTAATGAGCTTCTGTGATAAGAATAACAGTGCAAAGTTGTGGAGTGGAGCTCCCGCCGGTAGACAACGGTACAGTGGTAACATAAGCATCGTGTCGACGGGTGGCAGGAGATCACCGATCCGGAGACGGTAGAGCAAGGTACTGTACAGTATCACCATCCACAATCTGGCAAATATGGGGGACTTGACAGGCATTGAACCACCTCGTATGGACTGTTCAGCAGTAGATGTGCCTAGTACCTTCAACGAGTTCAAGCAGTACTGCAGTCTGATATATGCTGGGCCGTTCGCCAGCAAAACTGACGAGGAGAAAGTTACGTACATGCTAATATGGGTCGGACAAGAAGGACTAAAAATGTTCAGCTCTTGGGCTGTGTCTAGAGAGGACCGCAAGAAGCCCGACGCCATCTGGAAATTATTTAAGAAACACCTTGAACCTAAAGTCAACTCCCGGTTAAATAGATTTAATTTACAGAAGTTCAGACAGACACCAACAGAATCCATTTATGAATTCATGATGCGCTGTAAAATACAGGCGAAGAAGTGCAACTTCAGAGATGAGCGCGAAACAAGCGAACGCCTTGTGGAACAACTTATCATTGGCACACACCACAAGAAGGTCCAGGAGATCCTGCTTTCCAAGGATGAGACGGTTGACCTTGATGTAGCGATGGACATTGCCAGGACGCATGAAGCAACCATGGCGCACATGGCACAATTGACAAGCAGTGATGGGGCTGGAGCTGCCATACACGCGGTCAAGAAAGGCTACCACAACCGGCAAAACAACCAGTTTCCGGGCAAAGCCTACGGGAAGTGCAATCGCTGTAGAGGCAGCCATGGCGCTAAATGTCCAGCATACGGCACAACATGTAGGGCCTGTGGCAAGGACAACCACTGGGAGAAGGTCTGCCGGGCGAGACCAGATAGTCAGGTCAGCCCAGTGGGGAGAAGACCTAGGTCACATTTACGTGGTAAGTGGCCCCAAGGCGGAAAATCTGCGAACAACAGGCGGTTCCATGCAGTCTCCGAGAAGCCGAATGACATGCGCCAACAAGGCAGTCGTGGCAGTGGGCCATCCTTGGAGGAGAGTTTTGAGTCATTGTCATTTGAGTCGATAAACTCTAACAGTGACCAAAGGGATAGCGATACACGAGATGAGGTATTTGTGTTTGTCGATATCGACTTAGAAAACAACCCACGTGCCAAATCCAACCTCAAGGTTAAGGTGGACACCGGTGCGCAGGGTAACATACTGCCCCTGAGAATTTACAGAAGGATGTTCCCTGAGAGGTTGGACTATGGTGGTTTCCCACGGATGGGAGCCACAAAGCCGCGGAGCACTGTGCTGACCGCATATAATGGCATGAGGATCCCACAGCACGGGTCCATTGATATCCCTTGTAGGTACCGCGAGTACCACGATGTGGCAATTTTATGAGACTGACTCCGAAGGACCGGCCATCATGGGATTGCCAACGCTGCGTGAGCTACGTGTGGTCAAGCTCAACTGCGAAATAACTACCAAAGCAGTCGTTAACAAGGACAAGGCACCGTACATTATACCTACGGCACCTGTCCAACTCACACATGTAGACTGTAAGGATGTCTTGGTCGAGCTATACCCAGACAGATTCGAGGGCATCGGTAACTTTAAAGGAATGTTCCACATAACAGTAGACCCATCTGTACAACCGGTGGCCCATGCCCCTAGACGCTGCCCAATGCATTTACGAGACGAATTACGTAAATAAAGAGTTGGATGGTATGGAGCAGATGGGCGTAATCACAAAAGTTACGGAGCCGACCGACTGGGTCAGCAGCCTGGCATTCAGTCGCAAGTCAAATGGGCGACTGCGCGTGTGCCTAGATCCCAAGGATCTTAACACGGCAATCAAGCGTCCACACTACAAGACTCCCACGTTGGAGGAGATCACGCACAGATTTGCCGGGGCGACTACCTTCTCGAAACTTGATGCCCGTCATGGGTACTGGTCGATATCATTGGATGCGCAATCGAGCTGGCTCACGACGTTCAACAGCCCGTTCGGCAGATATCGTTTCCGGAGGCTCCCGTTCGGACTAAACGTGAGCCAAGATGTGTTCCAGAAACGTATGGATCATATTCTGGAGCAGTGTCCAGGCACCACTGGCATTGCAGATGATGTTGCGGTGTTCGGTAAATCAAAGGAAGTGTGATTTGAAGTGAACACAGCCTAGTGTTCAACATTGACAAATGTGAGGTCAATAAGCGAAGCATGAAGTTCTTCGGTCTCGTGTTTGACCCCGATGGAGTCCACCCAGACCCGGACAAAGTCAGAGACATTAGGAATCTAGCGGTGCCCAGTGACCCCAAGCAGTTGCAGGAATTCTTAGGCATCGTCACATACATGTCTCCGTTCATCCCGAACCTATCGCAAGTGACTGCACCTCTGCGAGAACTCATGAAAGGAGGAACCGAGTTCCAGTGGTCCCCGTCACATCAGATCGCTTTCAAGAAAATAATCGAGCTGATCTGCCGAGAGGTCACCCTCAGCTACTTCGACCTAAAGCAAGAGTCTGTACTGCAGGTCGATGCATCCAGCAAGGGCCTCGGCGCCGTATTACTACAACACGACAGACCAGTGGCATTTGCGTCAAAGGCATTGAGTGACTGCGAGCAGAGATACGCCAACATTGAACGCGAGCTACTAGCCGTCGTATTCGGGTGTGAGAAATTCCACACATACTTGTACGGCAAGCACTTCACAGACGAGTCGGATCACAAGCTGCTTGAAATGATCCACTTGAAAAACTTGGCAGCTGCACCACAGCGACTGCACCGCAGCGACTGCAACGCATGTTGCTACGCATTCAACGGTACGACATCACAATCCGATAACGGCCAGGAAGAGAGGTGCTGGTAGCTGACGCACTCTCGAGATCACCTGGGAATGACTGCGCTACGATCGACCTGGACATAAGAGTGGATTACGCACAGTGGTCGACCCAGAAGCGCCAAACACTGCGCGACAGCACACGCAGCGACGCAGAGCTTGGTGCGTTAATGAATATTGTCGTCACAGGGTGGCCGGAAAGGCAAAAACAGCTTCCGCTCCCGCTGCGTCCATATTGGTCATACAGGGACGAGCTCACGTAGACGATGGTGTCATCATGAAAGATGATCGTGTCATAGTTCCAGCAAACATGCGGACGGACATTCTGGCTCGGCTACATGAGTCGCACCAAGGTATCGAGAAAACGAAGTTGAGAGCGCGAACATGTGTGTACTGGAACAATATAAACTCGGATATAGAGAACCTGGTCCGAAAGTGCAGCATATGCCAGCAAGCTCAGAGGACGCAGAGTCACGAGCCGCTGCTGCAGCATAAGGTTCCAACCCAGCCCTGGCAAGTCCTGGGTACGGACCTATTCTACCTGGCAGGTGATGAATACCTAATCATCAGTGATTACTACTCAAAGTTCCCCTTCGTCAAGAAAATTGGCGGCAGAGCCACGAGTCAGGCCATTGTGAACATAACTAAGAGTATCTTCGCTGAACAAGGAGTATCTGAGACCGTAATAAGCGATAACGGTAACACAGTTCGATGGTCAAGCTTACAAGATTTTCGCCGAGTGGGGTTTTGACCATGTAACAGCGAGCCCTCATTACCCGCAGTCAAACAGGCTGATTGAGCGCCAGGTACAGACCGTCAAACACGTCCTGACTAAAGCCAGAGCAGCAGGAATTGACGTAGACATGGCAATGTTAGTGCTCAGGTCTACACCGATAGACCATCACCTCCTGTCACCAGCTAAACTGTTGAACGCGAGGAGAATGAAAGCGAACCTCCCCACGAGAATATACAACAACGCACCCAATAAGGATGCGACCATGCAGAGGCTTCTACAGCGGCAGGCATCTCAAAAGGCATATTATGACGAGAAGGCTGGAGGAAGCCTGTCCCCGCTTATCAAAGGACAACCCGTTCGGATACAAGACCAGACATCAGGCCAGTGGCGTCCAGGAATAGTCACTGGGATCCGTCCAGAACAACGCTCGTATGAGGTACACACGCCCTCTGGTGTTTCATTGAGGAGGAACCGGGCGTTACGTTAGGGAGACGTGTGAGGAGGCGAACACCTTAGCTCAAGCCGATATCCCCGTGCAACTTACCAGCGATCCCGAGACAGCAGCCAGAATGGATACGCAGAACACACCAGTACATCCAACGAAATGCGTCCGTTTCCTACAGGATGCCGGAACCAACTGCCATCCAGTGGGTAATGATAACAGTGCTTCCAGCGAGGCTGTGGCTCACACCTATCGTACGCGATCAGGTAGAGCAGTCATTCCACTAAAAGGGTTTGACATGTAAAGATGATTTTGAGTCATATTCAAATGACATTGAGTAGTTCATTTTGTGTTAATGTTACTTGTATGTTATATAGTGAGTTACGTCTGTTCATACCCATTGTGTTAATGGTTTTATAGGTAGTCGGTTACATCCTGTATAACGTAAAATCCGCAACTTATCTTCCGTCGCAGAACAAGCAGACAATCAACGCGAATTTATAATCACTGAAATGCACCTCGTAAATAGCGATATCATTAGTGGCTACCCTCAGCCTTTGATCCAATCAGACGTTCTCTAATGCTTCTAAAAGAAAGGGGATGTCATATCATGTTACTAAACATAGTGCTCATTGGTACTCGGAAGATGGCAGCACGGTCCAGCATGAGCACTGGGGGTTGGTGGCGAGCACTGGTGGCGAGGCGGGAATTATGACTAGCCTGCGGTGTGGATGAGTAGAACGTGAACAATAAATGGCTATGTTTAAATTGGATTTCCGTATTATATATTATGACAAGATATTGTTACATGGTGTAGATTAACAGCAGAATGAAGAAGTGGGAGAAAGGGAGAGGGAAGGGAGAGAGAAAGAGATAAAGAGAAAGAAGGGAAAGGGGGAAGGGAGAGATAGAAATGCTAAGTGAGGATGGCTTTTCCTGCGGTGCATCACAGCATATCGCAATCTATTGGTGAGCTCCTGGACAGACACCTCTTGTTGCTTTGCGTAGCAGGTCTGGTGCCGTACGAGGACGTGGTAGCAGAGCTGGCATCTGACACACTCACGACAGCTCTCACCCTTGGCGTGGACGGCAGTCGATTCCACTGCGGCCCGTTTGCTCAGCTGGCGGTGCTAATGCTAAAGATGGAGGTGGACAAGTACCGTAAGGGCATACAGTGGGCTGGAGAGCTGCTTTTTCGGACGGTCCTCACAGCCGAACGTGTGCGCATCATTGCAACAAAGATGATGAGCGACGTGTCACGCTGCAAGCGCAATAGCCAGCGGGTCGTCCTGGCGGCCATCAAAGATGATAATTACAGTAAAGGTGCATATGTATACCATGTAATGTTCTCTTTCTAGCATACAATATTTACGGATAGCTATACATTATATCAAGAGCTAATAATACCTAGAGTGTACAACGGAAAAACGGGAAAATAGTGCTATTTCACGACATGATTATTCTACTTTGCCTGCGAGTCTAGAATAATTTTATGGTATTGCATTAAGAAGAATTCTTTGCTCTCTAAAACAAGACCAACCGCTTGTTAATACGATACTCCTAGGCTGAGATATTGGCTCGTAAACTTCTCCTCCCACAGGCCTCACGGCGCGCTCGAATCCGCCTCGAATGATTATATTGAGCATGGTTATTTAAGATCCACAACTATGCAAATATAAATAATATAATATGTCATGACAGTTTACTCGATTGGTTTATTACATTTGTTTTGGTAAGAGTGGTAATAAATTTGTTTACATTATAATTTCATTAATTGTGATTTTTTGTTTTTATTTCAGAGAGTAATCATTATATCTCTGGAATGATGAGGCAGCAGAGATTTCTTACTCTTATGCTGGAGGAACTGAAAACAAATCCAAATGAGGTATGAAATGCTGTCTAGAGTTCTATTAAATAATTAAAATGTAGTAGGTTTACTCATTGATTTTTACTTTGTCAATCAGCATTTCATCAGTTTCCATTTTAATCATTGACCTCATCTAATCATTTACATTAACATTCATATTACTTGGTTTTTTATCCAATAAGACAATACAAACGAACAGCAATACTGCATTCAAATTCAAATGATGCGGTATCAAATTAATATATTCTCTAAACAAGTGACTACCTTCATGTAAAACTAATATTTTAGCACACGGGAAATACGTTGAAATATGTATATGGTGCTGGTAGTGCAGCTCTGTACAATGGTTGCTGACGTCTTTTGAAGGTGATCGCACGATTGGATGAGTTAAGGAAGTTGATCACTGCCCCAGAGAGTCTCACTGTTCATGTAGTGGCAGATGTCACACAGCTAGCAGCCGCATGTGGTCCTCCTGCACAGCCATGGAAGGACGAGTTCTTACCGGATGGTGACAGGCAGAAGGAACCGGTACACGAAAGATGCGATCGATTAGGCTGAGATGCATTTCTGGAATTTGTCGGCATTATTTTGAGCTTGCTGAGGGGGCACCATTTCTGTGTATGTAGTATTTTCCTCCTTTGTGATGCCACGTGATCGTGTGAATCCATTGCTATCCAATTTCGTCTGGTCGCCGTTGAACCCATGAAGGGGCTGCCGAGTCATTGTGTAGGGAGATTATTTTCTTTGTGTAGATTCTTTTGTGGGACTGGGCCTACTGTGAAAAATACTAAGCTGTAAGAGCCTTCTTGCTATTTGTGTCATCCTCTTTCATGAGTGGAAATTTCCTGGGTCGTAACGTCATCTCTTATTGTGTTTACATCTCAATTTCCTCTACGATCATGCGGGAGACACTGCTCCAGCCGGTGTAGGTGTTTCCATGTCCATGTCCAGGTCTACAGTCGCCTGTGTGAAGCTGTACCAGTACTGGACCAGCGGGCAGCATATAGCAAATCCCCTCAACTGCGGCATAATGTCAATATTTTAGCATGTCAGGTGTAACAAACGTTACCGAATTAATAGAAGTCTTGCTAAAAAAACATTAGTTAAAGTCTATTGTAGTCATTCTACGCTGTCGCTGTTCATAATTACTATGAATGCTATACTGGACTTACTAGAGGAAGGTATGTGCATGTTGTGTCCATCCGTACTGTCATAGATTTGGGCATCTATGCGTGCAGGGTTGTTGCACTCAGCCCCATTCAATGTGATGTACCAGCGACTGCACGAATTGCCACCAGATTTGATGTTGCGCAGATTACCACTCCACCTTACATGGAGCCCTGTCGTGTTGGTACGCTTCTTCACAGCACATTGCTAGAAAAAATATGGATCAATGATATCAGAAGTTTTTCGTAGGATGTTTGCGTACTGATTCTTGTACTGATTCGCCCATTAGAACTCGTTTTGATTGGATATTTGATATGCCTAGCGATAAGAAAACATGCACGTGATAAGGATATACATGTATAACTCCTATGTCTGTGTCATCATTGGATGCATCCCATGTACACTGGTAAATCTTTCTTCTCTCACATTCCTCACATACTCCAGACACTCCAATTATTCCAGGAAGTCCTAAGAAACAAAGCAAAGTGATTCCTTTATAAATATGTACAGATTACGGGGTAACGCTAAGGAAGATTACTATGCTATTCACATCTACAGCAAAAGCTTCAAACAATGTATGAAAATTATGCAGCTTATGTGAAAACGTTCACAGCTATAGGTAATTATTAAAATCACTACACCGTCGCGGCAGGTGTTTACCCTTTTCTCCCATCTCTCCGGCGACTCCCGGTGCCCCGGCCTCGCCGGGAAACCCGTCTCTGCCATCGCGACCAGGCATGCCGTTCCTCCCGTTTACACCAGCCGTCCCAGGCAGTCCGTCTCGACCATCCCGGCTAGCAGGAGGCAAAACCTACAATTACTGTATATGCTGTATATTTCGCCGTGGATTAATTTTTGCAAATTTTGCGAACGCGCCCCCGACCGTGACAATATAACAACACGCGAATAATTCATACCAAACAATGTCAAACAATTCATAATTCACCGACCGTGAAATTAACCACTCGCAAAATTGTAATATCGAAAATATCTGTACGCGAAAAATATGGCGTATACAGTAATACCGGGCGAAGAATGTCGGGTGGTTTGTCATCAACATTGTCCCTCGTCATTGTTTGTCGTGGGCAGTACGAATGTCTTCTCCCACAGCAAGTGTATGGTGTACGAACGAGGTCATACTACAAATATGCTTAAATGGACATAACTTTAGCTTAAATGGACCTAAAAATTGCTTAAATGGACCTAAATATGCTGATTTGGCTAAATAGGCGCTGATAGTCTGTGGGCTTATGTATAAAAAGCAAAATTTTGGGTAGATTCTTGGCACCCATGTTTAAACACACCTAGAAACATCACTGATTAAGAAAAAAATGGGTGCCAGTTTTTCCATTAACATTTAGAGCCGCCATTTTGAATTTCAAAATGGCGGCGTTTTTTAAAGCGATTTGTATGTTTTTTTTGAGCGTTATTTCTAGACACATATTTATTTTAAAGCAGTATAATTCGAACATGCCGCTTCATCAGCAGTTTGGATACCAAATGAATATATATGTTGAGCACAACTCTTCATCCTGGAACTCTGGTTGCAATGGATAAGAAAACCAGGTGTTCTTCTGTGACGATTATATCAGAAAAAAGTATTATACATGATCTTATAATACCAACCCCCATTTTTAAATTAGTTAAAACGTATCTCGGCCAGATCTAGACCTCCCTAATTTTAGTTTTTAACTTTGTATTCTAAAAGTCAAGACATATGAGCTATATCAAGGACCCATATATTTGATAATGTTTTAAAAATAATTTAAGGTCTTGTATCACACGCATCTGGCAAGAGCCGAAGCCAGACTTGTAGCAGTAGCGTGACTGATCCACAGATTTTTAAATGGCAATCATTACAACAGTTAACTCTTCAGCCACTCTTCGATCATCTGGATGAGAAATTTCTTCGAGGATCGGCACCTATCTGTAAGCGATTGCTGCACCGCCTTGTGGTAGCGCCAGCCGTAAAGCAGCTGGAGTCCTGAAGCATGCCGCGATAACAGACAGTCGCGGTTTGCAGAAACGCATTAGGGCCATATCAAAATGAATATAGAATCCCCCTTCAATCTGAGAAAGCACTACGCAGAGTTGAAACGCCCCTAAGGTCTTTACAGACAGCACCCCAGAGTATGTTTCCAGATGAGGGTTGAACCTATGGATGTAATGCGGTCAGGCAGCGATCTCGACCCTCAGCGTTACAGTTCCGAGAGGGCTATACTCGGGAGAGAGTAACTGGCACCCTGCGTGATCTGCTGGCTTAATTCAGTCTTGTGATGCATCTTTGGTGACAGTGACGTGTTTTGGCATATGCCAGGCTAGATTATGTCTCAAAACATTCCAGACGTTTACACTCGCACGCATTGTATGCCAATAAAACCTCTGGTATCGCAGATCTATTGGCAGAGCTTCCACCAATGGTAGAGTTCTTTTTCAGGTGAATACGCAGCAAACCGAATATTCCATTCACACTAATTGGTGTTGATTCAGGCATGGAAAACACCTCACTACAAATATCACGGAAAGGCCAAGGGAGGGATTTCTGGAAATAAAAACATATCCAGCAACGAGCTCCTTGTAAGTTTTGTCTCACTGCTCCGGAGCTGGCACGACTTGCTGATGATTGAGTCAGAACGACTTGGTAGTACTACCTAGCACAATTGCCACGCCAACCACACTATCATCAATCTCTCTGTCACCAAAAATCTGCCTCGCAAAGAGAACCGCTCCTATCTGCTAGCTGATAGTCGACTGTTAAGGCCACCACAGACTGACCAACATTATAGATACAAGCAGAGGCCTGGTAGCTCGAGAACTCTGACTGCCAGAGGCTGCATGTAACAAACTCATCGTCAAAGGAGATCATCCCCGGACGAGTTAGCGCAACAAGTATCCTAGCAACCATGAGAGAAGTGCGCAGAAGCTTACAAAACTTTGTAGAGGAACGCATGCAGTCTGAGTCCGCAATTTTGTGGACAGATGACGCAACATGTCAAGCAGAAGACCTGGATTGTCTGCTGCAAAAGACATTAATTTTGGAACACAGGGTCGGAGGTGCTATGCACCTTGAAACCGCAACACATCACTCTTTTGCCCAGACTGCTGGTTATTGCCGCCGTCAATTCTGACGAGAGAGTGTCGATCTGTGCAAGAAGTAATTGACATGCATGAGTTTGCCCTACACGACACAAAGTCTCATGGCACCGGATGGATCTAATTCATCCCACTAGCGGACAAGAGCACAGGTGATTAAAGCTCTCTGGGTAGATTTGTGGGGCGCAACGACAACAGATTCAAACTTCTGTGCACGAGCCTACCGATTTGAAGAGGGATTGTAGACGTGTTCTCTGTAGTTGGATGAAATGGGGAGTGGTACAGGAGTTATCGGCAATGCAGAATTTTCCAACAGACTTGCCAAAGAGCTTGGCGCAACATCCTTCCCGTGCGCACTCATGACCCAAAGGCTCGAGACTATTTGTCAAGTGCGAGTTATATTTGTATAAACTACACCAATAAAGCATCAAATGAAGGAACAGACCTAAGAAGGCGAGTGAAAGGCTAATGTGGGGGTAACTTAAATCCTACATAGTTCAAGACCTCACGGCATCAAAGACAGAAAAGATGTTTCTCGCCCCCAGCCCAGCAACAAAGATTCGCTAACCTCTACTTTTTCCCATCCAGCCATCGTTTTTTTTTCTGCTTTCCTCCTTTTTTTTGCTTTTTTTTTATTTATTTTTTAAAATACCAGGCTGTACCCCAGAGCACCACACCTTGCTTCATTGACTATATATAACAACATGTGTGCCCGCTATACTGCCCGCCCCACTTTTTTACCTTATCCGCTGAGCAGTACCGTCAAGGCTCATACTGCAACACGGCAGCGAGGATCATACGAATTTATGAATGTGAAATAATGCCCGGTGTCACACACAGGAAGAGGCGGACACTCTTAATGATTTAATCAATGCTGTAGATAGTTGCGAAGCAAACGGGATTAAAGGTCCCCACATATATTCTCCAAGACACATGATGTGGGCTTGCTTTTGCTCCTAACGAAAACGCGCGAACTACTTGGCAACCATCTGGCGCTAATCATGTGGACAAGCCCGAAAGAGCGGCAAAAAGTCTTCTAACCAATCCTACAGCCTGGACTGGAGAAATCAGCAGCTTTTGATAAGCGGAGGCGCGAGGGACGCACGTTCTTCCCACAACTCGACCTACCGGTGCCGATCCCAAGGTAGCGTTGTGATGGGGGGGGGGGGGGGGAGGAGGGGGAGCGGGGGTGGGGGAGGGGGGGGGACCCGAGGTGGGGCTCAGGCGGGGAGCGGGGGTCGGTGGTGCGGAATCAGGGTGTGGGGGAGGTGCGGGAGGGGAGCGGGCGGGGGGCGCTGGGGCTTCCCTGGCAAAGGTGACGGGTGGGTCACGCGGGGCCAGACGCCTGTAGCGGGCGCCCCCCGGAGGGGAGAGATGGCCGAGCATTAGGGTGGAGAAGGAGGGAGCCTAAGAGTGGGGAAGTAGGGACGCGCGGCCCGGGGGAGCCGGCACGTGAGGTGGCTCGGGAGCGCGAGCGGGCGTGCCAAATGCCCCTCTCACAGCTTAGCAACGCGAAGCAAAACAGGACATCATCCGGCACCAGGAAAAAGGGAAAGAAGGATGCCCCCTGCTTGCAACCCCTCCTGGAATGGCTGAAAGGGGCAATCCCCGGCCATCCTGAAAAGCACTACTGTTTGCGGGCGCCAAGAGATAAAACCGTCAAAAAAAGGTTAATCAACCCCTGGCTTTGAAGACTTCCTTTTGTTCCTCTTTCTTGTTCCCAAGTGGGGCAGGTCCAGTCAATTGGGGCAAGGCAAATATTCTCAGCATGGTTGCTTTGTGTTCAAGCAACTCAAAGATGAACGCCTAGAGGAGTTGACGAACTGCCCCCGGGAGCTCAGGGAGCATGATTGCGACACATATACCGCCGTGCCCAATGTCCAGGCCTAATACTCTGGCAACCCCAAAAAAAGGATAGTGTTATTGCAAACGCAACTTCTAGTCTGGACTGGCTCCTGACCCCTTGGTAGGCAAAAACTAAAAACAAAAAGCCTACTCCCCCGACAGTTTGCTTCCGTGCACGCAGCCGCCAGTCTCCGGGTGGCTAGCAGCCTCGGTCAGGGTAAACTGTTGAAGAAAATCAAAGCGTGGTTCGCGAAAGGTGCTCACTTTCAGGAGGAAGAAGCCAAATAGTGTCGCTGTACCCGGGTAACTTTGCAAATGTGGGGGAAAGCGACAGCTTATGAGCATTACACCCACCATGATGGCGAAGATCTAGAAACTGATTCGAAGCAAATGCACAACTAGTAACTCCCTGATTTCATTACATTGTAGCATTGTCGGTACAACCCCCCCGTCCTTTCACATCCTTTCCAACCGTATAAATTGAACTTTATATTGTTAACATCTTCCATTTTCTCTCCAAGTATATCTTGGCAGGATGGTAGAGTGTTCCCCTCATCACATACACCGTTGTTATTCTGGAAATCAAACATCACACAAAATATGCCAACTGACCACATAACATCGGGCTAGACACCCCAAATCTTACCCTCGTCACATTGGATGCACGACGTTCTTTATAGCGCCTAGAGAAATGGTCGCCCATGCGCTTGCGTTTGCTAAATTTGGATATAATGATGAGGATCTAATCTTAGTTATCACCATATCCTTTATACACATTTTGTATTTCAATAAATGATCTTACGTCATACATGCTAGATGACTCGTTCTGGATTATTGATTATTAACCAAAAAAAGATGCCGGAGAGAATGGCCATTTTGCAAATTCAAGAATGGAGGCGCCTCGAATGTTAATGGAACCAAACGGCACCTCAGCGCGCACTTTCCAACTATTCGTGTATGTGTACTGCGGCCTTTAGGAACCGAAACGTTCATACAATATCAGCATTTTTTCCACTGATCTAATCATAATGCAGACCAGCGTAAGTGAAAGAAAGTACGAACACAGGCTGCTCTGAACAGTTCTGAGATGTGTTAGCCCACATTGAAGTGCTCAAGAATCTATCCCCAAGAAAATACAAATTTCTGGAAAATATTACATAAGACCCATAGACTATGATTCAAGCCCAGAATACCAGTGCTCCGATTGATGCAAAGAACAAACCTGCTGGAACTATGAGCATACAGAACTCAGACATGTTCAATGTCATAGAAAGCCTACTACAGCAATTAACAAAAATGAATCACGCCCCATAATACTCAAAACGCTACATCAACAAAGATCTCCACTATTCAGAAACATATGTCCTCTAACGCTCCACGCCTATCTCGTAAACAATTACAGGCCAACAGATATCAAAAGACACGATAACAAAGTTCCATCTTTGTAGATAAATAATGTAACCTGTACCTTTCGACATGTATTATCAGGAACAGAGCATTAACTTCTTAAATAGAACATATGTAAATTACCGCCAACTTAACGCAATGAGTCGATTCATGCTGTCTCACTAGACATGGATAATTATTTGCTTTAATATGTACACATGTGAGTTCAGTATTATAGGATATTTAAGACATTCGAATCGACACTCACATTAAAATTAGCTCTACTAAAAGATGGAATTTGCTGCTATGTACCTAAAATTATAGGCGGATATTTTGGCTACATAAAATAAGTCGTGTGCGCCGCTGTGGTAGAGTGTTTGTACTTAAACGCTTAATTCAAGAGCGAGAACTAGTTACAGTTATGGTCGACTGATGGACCGAAAGAATCAATCATGCCTGATTAGATACATAACAGTACAATGTTCAATTAATTATTCTTTTTTAAATAATCGCGAATACTTAAATTAGCTAAGCACGAATTAAAACGGAAGACAGCTTTCACCATAGTACGTCACCAGTAGGTGCACTGGCATCTCTAATCGTGGCTTGTTTCTAAAAACAACCAAGATTGCCAACACTTCCAGAACACAATATGTAATCACCTTTGCTGATGATCCAGCATCTAAAAACAAAACGGTTCCACTTTCCAGCAGCAAATTGTCTCCTTCTTGGCTGATATCCAGCTGGCTACAGAAAAGTCCATTCAGCATAGTAATGTCTCTCCCCTTTTGTGCATAGTGCATTCGCTAAAAGCCGGCATATGCAAGCAGGTTCATAATGGATAATTAGGCCAAATATTTCGTACAAATTTTGCCACTACGGCCACGCAGGCCAAAACAAAGTAGTACTATAGGCGACTGGAATAGGCGGAGAGGGCCAAAGCGTCTAATAGTGAAAGCGGCAGAGTGTAAGCGATAAAGGGGAGGAAAAGAATGTGCGGCGAGGAGACGTGGTGGAGAGAGGGGAGAAGCTAAGGTGACTATTATATGCGATAATGAAAGGGGAAAACGCTTGGATTGATGAAGGAGGTCAAATATGGACACGGAAAAGGGACGGAGAACCTCGGAGAAAAAGAGGAGCGGGTGGGGGGGAGGGGGGAGAAGGGGAGAAGGCGTGCAAGGGGCGCAAGAGGGAGATGTGCGAGAGAAGCTGGGTGGAGAAGGATTAGAAGGAGAGACAGGAGAAGCGGCGCGTGGATGCAGAGCGATGGCAGGGCGCAGAAGCTGGTGAAGATAAGGAGGCACGGGTTGAAAGCCTGGTTGGAGAAGGGAGAAGCCTGGCTGGAGGAGGAAGGGGAGAAGGGAGAAAGGAGTGGGAACGGGGCAGACGCTGGTGGAAGAAGAGACGAAGGGGAAGATTATGGCAGAAAGCGGTTAAGAAGGGAAGAAGCAAGGCCTCGCGAGAAGGAGGAGAGGAAAGAAGACTGGTGGAGCAAGCTGTGAAGAGGCAGAAGCCTGGTGAAGAACGGAGAGAAGGGGAGAAAGCTGGTGGACTAGAAGGGAGAACAAGCTGTGTCGATGAGGAAGGGGCACGCAGAGCCCCTAACAATACAGGTGGCACGGACCCACTAACCTTGCAATGAGCCTGAGTGGATGCAGGAGCCGCGGTAGAGAAAGTTGGGCAGAGTGGCTATCGTTATGATGTGTTGTGAGGTAAAGCGGGTGGAGGAAAAGCCTTGGTGTGTGTGCATGAAAGAAGTTGAAAAAGGAGAGAACCCATATTTATGTGAAGAGCACAAAAGGTGTGGTTGAATTTTTTGTATATAATCTGGGATGAGACGGGTGGGAAGGAATTCTGGTGTCGGAAGGACAGGCATAAGGGTTACCGATGTAAGACACAATGTATGTTTGTGTAACACGGGTGTTTGCGTGAGAAGGAGAATGGGCTTAGGTTAGACAACGTTAAAAGGTTGTTAAGTGAGGAGGTATTGAGTGTCTGATGGAGGGCGGCGAAAATAGGTGTGGTGGACGAAATGACGATGTGTGCGAACCAAGGGAAGGTAGATGTTAGAAATAGAGGGATAGGTAATTTGTCTTTGCTAATATTAATACTACACGAAGAAATGCGTTATGCTGTAGCTCTAAGGTGGTGCGTTAGCGAATGACAGTAAGTTCTGTGATGAAGGTGAGAAACCATGTGAAGAGATGGCGAAAAATGAGATGAAGTATACGTGCAGTGGGAGATGAAAATGTTTAGAGAGTCGGGAAAATTGTTATTGTGACACAGCTAGGTGGCGAGTCGAGCACTCAAGCAGTTAAGTAGACATTAGGTTTGTCCTGTTGCAGAGCACGGAGAGAAGAAGCTGGTAGATGGAGAAGGGAGAGATGGGAAAGCTGGTTCGGAGGAGAGGGCGAATAAATCCGGAATATTATGTTATAAACAGGTAATAGTACTGTGGAAACAGGAAAAGGGGGAATGTCCTATTTAGCTTTACAGAGATCTGTGCGCTGTATAACGAGGACGTGTCCAAAAGCCCGTTCCTTTATGGTGGGCATGGCTATAGTTGGCAGGTTGGTAGAGCACTAGATAAGCACATGGTATGAGAAGGCGACGTAACAAGAGGAGTAAATAGGAAGGGCGGATTACAAGGTAAGGTAAGTGTGAGCTGGTAGATGTAATGTCATTTTAATTTTCTCACATTAAAATGCACGAAAAATTGACCCAATTTATCTGTATACTACATAGACATAAGTTAGAAAGGCCTAAAAAAATGGAGTTGTTTGTTTCGCGAGCAATGAGGAGCAAAGGCTTAAAGAGAGAAGAATTGGAAAAGCTCCGGTGACACGGTAAGGCAAGCCAAACTTTATTTTATCAAAATTATTTTTTGGTATTCTACACATACTTGTATCTGAGGGAGGGGCAGACTCAAGCGGTTGGTTCTTGGACCCAAGGAGAACAGGCGGGACGAAGGAGAATGTGGTGATCAGTGGGGAGAGCGAGACTGTAAGCTGGTTGGAGTGTGCCCGGCAGCATAGGGCATGTGTGAAGGTGGGGCCCGGCGCGACTATATAAAGTCAAGGGACAGAATCGTGCGGGCCGGCACTATATTGTTTGTGATAGTAGAGAAAAAAAGAGAAGTGATATATTGTGGCTTTTTATTGAATGGGAGGGTGAGACACAGGCGTGGGTGCCGTGATGTCAAAGACAGACGAAATAGGTCTGTGCGGGCAACCATTAGTCGTGTAGAGACCTGAGTCTCGATTGAACTTGAACTGAGCGACAATCAGAGGTAAAAGGACGAGAACTGTGAGCGTGACCCAGAGAAGCACATCGATAAGTGGTTAACAGGAGGGAAGGGGAAGAAGGAGGGGAGAAAGGAGCTCGTGTGTGCACATTTTTAAGGGGGAGACAGAGAGCGGACGGGCAGAAGGGAGTCAGCTGGAGAGCAGAGGAGGGAAGGCTCGACGAAGGCGCAGAATGTGCGGAGAAGGAGGCAGAGAAGAGCTGGGGGAGAAGGAGCGAAGGAGGAGAACGGCTGGTAATGAATAAAAGAGAGGGGAGAAGGGAGATGAGCTGGTGGACGAGGAGGAGGGTGAGAAGCTGGTGGAGAAGAAAGAAGGGAGGAAGCTGGTGAGAAGCGGAGAAGCGGGTGACGGAGATCAGGCGGACGAAGGGAGCAAGTGTGAGGAGGGGAGAAGCTAGCTGAGAAGGAGAGGGAAAATGGTAGCAAGCTTGGTGGACCGAAGAGAAGAAGGTGTGGACGCACAGAGGAGAGGGAGGAACCTGGTGGAGAAGGAGAGGGGAAGAAGCCTGGTGGAGAATGAGGAAGGGGAAGAAAGGGAGAGCTGAATGAAGGAGGAGAAGGGGGAGAAACTGGTGAAGAAGGATGGAAGGGATAAGAAGCTGGTGGAGATCAGGGAGAAGTCTGGTGATCGAAGGAAGGGGAGCAGGAGCTGGTGGACAGGAGAAAGGGGAAGAAGCGAAAGAAAGCTGAGTGGATGGAGGATCCGGGGCAGCAAGCTGGTGGAGAAGGACGGAAGGGAGAAGCAGCAAAGGTGTGAAGGAGGAGGGGAGGCAGCTGTCGAGAAGAGCAAGAGGAGACAGGGAGCTGGTAAGAGGAGGAGGAAATGGAAAAAGAAGAAGCTTGTTGGAGAAGGAGGAGGAGAGAAGGGAGAAGCTGAGTGGGAAGGGAGGAGAGGGGAGAAGCCTGGTGACAAGAAAGGAATATAAGGGGACGAACAGCTGGGTGAGAAAGAGAAAGCCTGGTGGGGATGAGAAAGGGGAGAAAGGGAGACAGTGTGGTTTGAGGGACGGCGGAAAGCTGGTAGACGGAGGAAGGGGAGAAGGGAGAAGGTGGTGACCGGAGGGCAGAAGCTGGTGGCACAAATGGTGAGAGAGGGGGAGAAGGCTGGTGGACGAAGACGGAGCGATAAGCGCACCTAAGATCCGGGACGAAGCGGCAGCTGGGTAAGACGGAGGAACCGCCAGGTGGCGGAGAAGGAGCAAGCTGGTGGCGCGAGCAGGGGCGCAGAAGCTGGTGGAGAAGGAGGAAGGGGAGAAGGGAGAATGTGGTGAAGGAGGGGGATTTTGAGAATCTGTGGAAAAGGAGGAGGGAACGAAGCTGGGTGACGAATTAAGGCAAAAGGAGAAGGGGAGATAGCTGGTGGAGAAGCAGGAAGGCGGAGATAGGAGGGGAGACCCGGGAAGCTAAGAGTGCCAGGCCCGCCGGCTAGCGCTCACTCACAGCGCAACTGTTGGCCGAAATTGCGGGCCATGGTGCGCGCACAGTATCCGCGCCCTGATAAAAGTTTGGGTTGAAAAAAGATACGCACGCCACGTTGGTGCCACAAAGTATGTCCTAATTATGTGTGAAATAAGCGCTCTCACTAAGATCTAAATGTAGGGGTAAAAAGGTTAGCACACATCACCGCTTGTCACTCTGACCGTACGGGCTTGCTCGCCATACAATTGTGTGTTGTAAGTAAACTGAAGCGTATGCAGATGAGTAACAGGTCTCGGATTTACTAAACCCTCTCCTGGTTTATATATATAGTCTTACTCGCGGTACCCGGCTGCGCTGGTGAGCTAACAAATCATGTGCTACTAATCATACTACTAATAATCGGGACACAATAAGAACCATTGTTAAAAAATCGGCGCAAATGAAACATTGCACACAATATGCAAATTATTTAGAATCAGTCTAGATAAGATACATAAGCATCGGGAAATACTGTTACGCAACGGTAATACATATTATATGACAGCACAAACCAACTTAGAACCCTGGTGCACATAATAGTGATATATGGTGTAAATACCGAAAGAAGTTTATTAATATAATAACAGCAGATGTGTAACTGAATGGTTGGACATTTTATAAATTCAAAGCCTTCTTGGAATTAACAATGTTTTTCGTGTTATTGCCTCCTGGTGAGAATATGTAAACGGATTGGGCAGGCAGTTCAAAACTCTTATCGGAGGCCTCCCCTCTACGCGGTACAGCTAGTACATTGTGAGATCCGTATCCACGAAATGAAAAGAAATATACATGAATATAGTGAATAGATAAAGACAGGTCCAGCACGAGTGGCGGTCTTCTGGTCGCACATGGAAATTGTCTAGCTGAAATGCAATTGGCGCCAACCATAGCAATCATTGGGGAAAAAAAAATTTAAAGAAAATTTTTGTAATTGAATCAGAAATGCCATAGCTTTTGGATATGGCATCAATGCGATTCTGAGAGATCGTAGTCATCTGAACTAAAGTCTGAAAACTTCAGAGTGAGTAGTACAACTCCTGAATCTGGTCTTTCGCGTTCAAGCTGTTCACAATAGCCATGAGCAGCTGAATTGAATCCTGAGGAGGCAAGAAATATGCATTATGTTTTTATGTCTGTGCAGCAGAGTGAGCACGTGTGCAGTGAGTGCTGAATTGTGTGAAGTTGACGAATTGAACTGGTTTTTCAAGCTGGATTTTCGGTGAGTTTCAACCGTGTTGACCAGGTTTTTTCATCTAGGAACAACTCCGCGGTATAACAGATGGCGCCTGTGAAAAATTGCCTCCATGATCGGCTTGGGCGTTTTGCGCGATACTGGCGAAGATACCAACATACATACACATAATACATACAACATACATACATACATTTACATAGCAGTACATTACTGAACTCAAATATATATTAGATATATCAATATCAACTAACAACAGCATCCAAATACAGGTACTATACGGTAGCCACAATTACCTGCTCGTTTTCTTACCTAATACGTAGCGATGAAAGTGGTTTTCTGCCGACTGTGAAACAGTCGTAGGGCTGAAAGCGGCTAACATAAGTGACTACTATGTACATACGTAATCTTGCTAGTTTTTGGATGAATTGTGATGATTATTTTTGTGGCTGAATATATTGCAGGTACATAGGATTAGAATCGCTAAGTGATGTGAAAATCAGAATAAAACAATTTAGTTTTTACAGTCCGATCAACGTCTTTATTAATTCTGTGTGCTAGTGTTGGCTTGTTGGATTGAAAGAATGTTAATCCTGACGGAAGCCATTGAATGAATGAAGGTGAAGATGAATGATAATCAGTAGATTCGACATGACATCCCATTTTTCGTTTTGGATTTCCCAGCATCTCACAGACTGGAAGGATTGGTCATGATTCCATCATCAGACGTCCAAGAGGCATGATGGAAGGCCCTCAGGACTCTTCGATCATCCCTTTTTTAAGGGTGTGATTTTTAGTGGAGCTCGCATCATTGCTCTTAAGGGTGTGATTTTTTAGTGAGCTGCTCCATCATGCCTTCTTAAGGTGTGATTATGGAGCGTGAAAAAGACCCCCTATGGTGTCCATAGGGATGTCATTAGTAGTCCTCCACCCTGTACTTACTCTATACTCAAAAGAAACTGTTACAGAACGAAAAAATCCTCGCTAAACACAATATCCTCAATACGACATTACGAGAGGCTCAGAACCTTCTCTCGTAACTTTAATATTAAGTTGAAATAACA
>NW_014579718.1:0-9525 GCF_000485595.1 Priapulus caudatus
CGGCCCCCACAACTACTGGACCCAACCTATCACCGATCACCTGCCCAGCACAGCAGCAGCAGCAGCAGCACAGCCCACACAACTCCTGACCACCAACTCCAGCCAAACTTAACCACTATCACCACCAGCAGCAGCAGCAATAGCAGCAGCACACCACCCGCAGTAGCAGCAGCACTCACCACCTACCACCGCCACCTACCACCACCAGCAGCACAGCAGGCAGCAGGCAGCAGCAGCACCAGCAGCTATAGTTAGCAGTAGCAGGCAGCAGCACAGCCGTAAGTAGCATTAGCAGCAGCAGGCAGCAGCACACACCACCCCTACCTACCACCAGCAGCCAGGCAGCAGCAGCTAAGCAGCAAGCAGCAGTAGGCAAGCCAGCAGCAGCAGCAGCAGCAGCAACAGCACCATCCTACCACCCACCACCAGCACAGCAGCAGCAGCAGCAGCCACAGCAGCAGAGCAAGCACAGGAGCAGCAGCAGCAGGAGGAGCAATGCAGCAGGCAGCAGCGAGCTCACAGCAGCAGCAGCGAAGGAGCAGGCAGGCAGCAGGAGCACAGCAAGGAGGCAGCAGCAGCACACACAGCCGCAGGGCAGGCAGCAGCAGCAGGCAGCCGCAGCAGCAACAGGAGCAGCAGGCAAGGCAGCAGCAGCACTCATTCTGCGTTCCTGTGGTCCGCAGAGCCGAGACGATTCTTCAGATACGCACAACTGGTGAACGACGTCCCCTGCCTCCCCCTCTCCTCCTTCTCCTCCACCCCCCCTCGCCTCCTCCACCTCCACTCCAGCCCTCCTCCTCTCCCTCCTCCTCTCCTCCCGCTCCTCGTCTACACCCTCTCCACCGTTACTCCTCTCTCCTCCTGTTTCCCCCTCCTCCTTTTCCTGCCTCCATCCTCCCCTCCTCTTCTTTCTCCTCCTCCCCTCTCCTCCTCCTCCTCCTCCTCCTCCTCCTCCTCTCCCTCACATCGGCCATCACGCTAGCTCAACTGCACCTCCAGAGAAGTCACCGCTCATCGCCTCCCGTCGCACCGCCAGCGAACACTGAAACAGGTAAGCCGCTGCAGGGGCGCGGCCTGTAGTGGGGGCGCCACCTGTAGTGGAGGCGCAACCTGTCATTTCGCCGCTCCGCATTGCGGTCGGAGAAGTGCGGTTCGTCGTGCGTATCGCTCCGCGCACCAGGGCATCTTGTCTCTAACGTGCGACGCAATCCGCCGTCTCTCTGCGCTGGATACGGATATTTCGTCTGCCATTTCTTCTGTCTGCTGGGTCGTTGGCCATGTTGTCTTCACTCATGGCTATACTGTCAGCCATATTGCTTCCACTAATGGTTGCTACATTGTCAGCCATATTGCCTCCACTCGCAGCAATATTGTCAGCTATATATACTTGCTCACGTCGCAGCAATATTGTCAGCTATATGTATATTGTCTCCACTCGCAGCAATATTGTCAGCTATATGTATATTGTCTCCACTCCTCGCCCGACAGGCTGGTTGCCATATTGGCCTCACTAGTGGTTGCTTACACTGTCGCCACGCACATTGTCTCCACCTCCGGCTCCCATGTCCGCCATATGTCTCCTATGTCGGCCGCTTGCACATTGTCCGCCCATGACTTTGTCGTCCGTTTCGGCGTCGTCGCTTTCGCCTCGCTCGCGCGCCGCCGTGCTGCTGCTGCTGCTGCTGCTGTTGCTGGGGGTGATGGTGATGGTGGTAGTAGTTGTGTGGGCCGTGCTGCTGCTGCTGCTGCTGCTGCTGCTGTGAGCAGTGGTGCGGTGGTTGGCGGTGATGGCGTGTGTGCGCGGGAAGCTGAGATGAATGAGGAGGAAGATGTCGTGATGTCGCCGTAGTGAGTTATGGCTTCAGCAGTAGAATCATCGATTAGGCTTAAAAAAAAGTTTTTTTTTGCCGATCACAATAAAATGTTTCGACCCGGCAGTTTAAAATGGACTCGGTCGGGTTAGCGGAAACAAACGTCTTTTTTAGGCCTTAGGATGGCAAGAGGATGAGGAACTGTATTTGGCGTGGAGGGTGACGTGGTGGCAATGCATCGCGCATGGTCGCTGGACTGCACTGCTGGATGGATATCAAGAGTACGTAATCTCTACATAATAATTATCTATACGTAATAAAGAGTACATAATCTCTATTATGTACTCTGGATGGATATGTAGCATCTGTATGTGTTGTAGCTACCACCTATATAGAACACACGTGCTTGTGTGTGTGTGTGTAGATTATAGACAGGTTACTGGTAGAAAGCATCTGTATGTATGTTTGCCATTCTGTATTATTTGTCTGTATGTATGGGTGCTGCCACATTTACTTTGCGTTTTTATTATTCTTATTTTTCAAACATATGCCACGTCATTTTATGCCTATTGGATTAGTCACTTCGTTACCAGTGTTCATAGTTAGTTAGCATTATGGGCAAGCCTTATTTTTAAGTTGATCAAGATGCAGCTTAAATTTGTAATTGCACCAATGTTCAATAATTGTTCAATTATGATTATAATATACATGATTAACGATGTTTGACGTTTTCTGTTCGCGGTAAATTTGTAAAAGATGTTGATGGCTTTGTTATAAAAATCTGTGAGTACGTGTATTGCCCGAGAACGTAATACAATATGTATATATGTATTATGAATGAAGCTTTGGTGTTGTTATTATTTCATATATATACTCACTGGTACCATGTTTTCCTACCTATTTCTAGTATAGTAATAGTGTGTTTGTACATATCTATGGTGAAAGGAATCGAACAGAACAAACGAGAAAATGACCATCCAGGAACAACCAACCGATAGCTTTCATCAACGACGTTCCATGGTTTATTAATTACCGCGACGATAAACGTAAAGGTCGCGTAAGATGATAATTTACAAGCTTGATGCACTGCGCAAGAGCGAGAAACAATACACGCCTGGGATACATATATCTGTATATATATATATATATATATATCTGTATATATATATATATATAGCCTTATATAGATACCTTAGCTCTCCCCAGTACAGGCCTTTGCTCCACCACACCCTTGTAACAGACCGAAGGGCTACACACGAGTAGAGCTAGACATGCTATAATATATATATATATATCAGAAGTAGATAATAGGGAATTAGGGGTTCCCTATTATCTACTTTTTATATATATATAGACACGTACATGTACATCCATGACTGCAACTCTGCGGCAATAAAGTTTTTTTACCGTCGGTTAAATTACGTTGGCTAGAACTTGATGGGGTAAAAGGGCCATAATTTAACCGCGGTCAAATTATTTTTACCGCGGTAATAATAATCTTTTCTGAGTACGCTGGCCAACCATAGATGTACATGTACATTGTCTTTGACTGAACCATGAACCAATGCATCATTGTACACATGAAAAGCGCGTTCACATAGAAAAGCAAAGATCTGAAAGTAGCTATCGCGTTCATACTACCAAGTTTACACTCATTGTCCCCCGACTCTTGCCTCTCGCACACTTTATACAAGGCGTACCACAACTATATAATGTCACACGATCGAACGGGTAACCAAATACCTAAAAAAATTACAAAGTATCGCAACAGAAAAAGAAACATTCCGATTCCGCCACTGCGCGATCGATTGATTCCCCGTCAGTTTTTAACACGGAACGAGTCCGACACGATAATTAAATATTTATACATCGAGAAAAAGAACAGGATCACGTTTATAGAGAAATACATGTAGGTCTATACGAATGAACGATAATGCACCGTGACGTGTCGCTGGATATGCTGTCCAACACGCAACATTGTCACTGTAGCACGGTCGCCCCTCCATGGAAAACGTTCCCCCTTATACATTGCGCATGCGCAATAAAAGCCAAATCCCCACGAGCAATGTGCCCTGCTAGATGCGCATGCGCAATGTTCGTTTCCCACGGGGGGGCACGTATCAAGCTACATCGGACGTTTACCGACACCACGTTGTTACATAGCGAATGAAGCGGCTACGTACATACACAGCATAGCAGCTAAGGCAGCACGAAAAGTGAGGCCACATATGGTTGCTCATCATACCCGGAATTAAATATTTTTACCGGAGCAAAAATAATTTATAATATATAAATTAATTACGTGTAACAAGGCCCCCCGATTGGGTAAAAATTGCCATAAATTAACCACGGTAAAAACAATTTATCTGCGGTTAAATTATGTGTATTATGGCCCCCTGATTGGCTAAAAGGGCTATAAATTAAACGCAGTAAAAATAATTATTTCCGAGTACGATGGCCATCCCACGATGGCAAGCGATCGCTTACGTACGCTATACACAATATACACACACAAGACTCCAGCCACGAGCTTTTATACATAATAATAAGACTTTGTTTCCCCCCCCCCCGCCCCATAAATACAAATATAACACCTACGCCCGTTTACAAGCGAATTGCCACCCCCAAACTATATGTTGGCTGGCTGCGAATACCGTGTGGATATCTCAAATGACTACGCATTTGCATGAAGCTATTAAAGCGAGCAGGTATGGAATTTGAAGGTGGGTGGAAGGCAGGCACTCTCAGTCTGCCCCATGCAGCAGTAGCAGCAGTATCATCATCATCATCATCATCATCAGCAGCAGCAGCAGGAGGAATTTCACAAGGCTGTATGCTTGAGTTAGCTTAGATTCATCCCCCCCGTATTCCCTGTATTCCCTGTATTCCAATAACCGTCCTCACTATCGGTAATAGCTATAGTATATATACGTAAGCTGATGAGCTACCTGTACTGTAACTATAACTGACTGATTACTGTAAGTAATATACTGTACTGTGATATCAAAACTTTTAGCTTTGATAATATTCGATACACTAACAGCTATCGAACTGTTAACTATAATATTAGTAGCTAACTATACATTCCACCTATAGGATGCAAGCTGGCGATATTTTCTGAGAAAAAAAAAGATTTTACAATTCCGCGAAATACGTCAGTTAAAACCGAGAGAATAACCGATAGTAAGCGATACGAAACTGCGATGGGACGAAGTAAAAAACATAGCTGCACAAAGCTTTCGATTTACATATCGCTCCAATAGAAGTGGGATAAAAACTGCATAAAAACCGGGAGGCGGGGAAGGTAAACAAATCGCGTGGCTGCTAGTAACACACACACACACTAATCGAGGTATATTAAGGTGGAACGTCCGATTCCACGTCAACGACGACAACGGCGCCGTCAGAACAACATCAAATCGACGAATCGCACGACGAACGACCCGTTCACCCGTAGACGATTCCTCGAAGAAAAACAAAACCGCGGGCGGGGGATTTCGGCGAACGTAGCGCGAGAGAATATATCTCGGCAGTCGCTGGGTTTCGTTCCCGACTGCGATGCGGTTCTTCTCACGATGTTCGGGTTTCGTTCCAGGCTCCGGCGCGGTTCTCACGTCGTTCGTAGCTGTTCGTCGCAGAAGGTCAGAGTGAAGACACGTTCCACTCTCGTCACAGTCACAGTCACAGTCACAGTCACACGTCACAGTCACAGTCACGGTCACAGCCACACGTCACAGCGGAGTCCTCTCACGCCCGTTCGCTACTCATTCCGGCGGCTTGCGAGCGACGGACCGAACGAATCCGTCCCGAACGGACGCGACCGTCATCACGGCGACGGTCGAAAGCGACGACGGTGCTGCCATCTCTGTTCGACGCCGCAAAGCGACGTCCGTGCGTGGCACTGGCTTTTTTCATCTTCGGGTCCGTCAGTGAAGTGGATCTGCGCGCGGGCGATCTGTCACAGGATGACGCACTGGAAACGAGGCGAAAACCAGCGGGTGAGGGTCAGACACGAGTGCAGGGGGTAGAAATTAACTTTTAAACAAGCGAGTCCAACGAACGCCCTACCCTCAAAGCGAGGGAGTCCGCTATATATCCTATAGGATATAGGATCCTATAGGATCCTATATAGGATAATATAGGATCCTATATTATCTTACTCCTGATAATATATCATTATAATCCACATCGGCTGATGGGTGAAGCGAGATCTACACAGATATACATTATTCCCCAAAACGACCATCGCTCCGCAAATCCCCCGCCCACGCCCCGACCTCGCTTACGTCTTTCTTTTTTTGTGATTCGCCTCCCCCGCCTCCTCCTCCTCCTCCTCCTCCTCCTCCTCCCTCTTGACTTCGCGACGCCTGCTGCTGCTGCTGCTGCTGCTGCTGCTGTTGCTGCTGTTGCTGGGAGCTTGCTGTGTCTCCTGCCTGCGCCGCAGCCGCAGCAGCCGTTGCCATGGCGTTCTCCTCCTCCTGGAGTCGACGAGCGAGTTCCCGGCTGCGGAGCGAAGCCAAGCAGAACGCAAATCGTAAAGGGTCGGCGCGCAAAAAACAAAAGAACGTGCAACGCGGCGGCGGCGGCTTCGCTCGCGCCTCCTGGCGGCAAACTCAGAAAAGCGCAAAAAACGCGGCGCGCGGGACGGGGCGGGGCGAGAACGAAACGCGGGGCAGCAAAAAATGCAAAGCGGGAAGCGCTGCGGCAGCGGCAGCCATAACGGTTCAGGCGCCGGTGCCGGCGCCACCTGGTGTCATATTTTCAGGAACCACTTCTGAAGGTCGACTTGCATCGCGGCTGCGAGCTCATTCTCTTCCTCCTGCAAACATGTGGCTAGCTCAAGGCTGCCGGCCAAAATAAAAACACAAGAAGTGTGTGTGTGTGTGTGCGTGCGTGTGTTTGCGTGCATGTGTGCGTGCATAATGCCAAGTTGCCTTTGTTTTCAAGCGGCGAAGGGGGCTGCAGTGAGTGGCTTATGATAGAGTTGCAAGGCGATCTACAGTCACGCGCGGCCGTGGACTTTTCCGGACATTTTATCGGCGATCTTCACTTCAACACAAAGGTAAATCTAGGTTTAGATACCTTTACGTTACCTTGGTTCTTTACCTAAAATTAGTAAACGTAAAAAGTAAAAGTTGCAGACGAGCCTAACGAAAAAACAAAAAACAAAAAAACAATTTGACCCCCATAGATGGCAGCACGTGCATGTGCAAATCTCATCTGCTTTCGTTCGCCAGGGCGCGCCCGTCCTCGTCATCGGACACCACATTCTATTCGGCAAATCCGTCGACCTCGACAAGCCCGTTGCCGTGCTAGAGAAGCAGCCGACGGAAGCGGTTGCCGGGGGCGACGCCGTTGCCACGACGACGCGGCAGACGCTCTACGTGGTGCGCGCGACCGTGCGGCGCAAGATCGTGTTCAAGTCGCGTCCGAAACCGATCGTGACCCTCGTCGCTAAGCGGGTGTAGAGTGTCGATCCTCTCTCCTCGTCCTTCTCCTCCCTTCTCCTCCTCCCCTTCCCTTTCTTCCTCTCTTCCTCCTGCACCGCCTCCTTTTGTGTTTGACCTCATCCTTTCTTCACATTTCTCCTTCACCTCCCCTATCTCCGCCACCTCCTCCACTCCCTCATTCTCTTCGTCATCCACCTCCTCCTTCACCTCCTCCCCTCCCTTTTCTTCTTCCACCCCACCCCCTCTTTTTCCCTCTCGCTCCTCCCCTCCCTCCTCCTCGCTCCTCCCTCCAATCCTTCCTCCTCTCCCTTCTACCTCCTCCCCTCTTCCTCCCTCTTCCTCCTCCCCTCCCTCTACCTCCCTCTCCCTCCCACGATGAGGTTCAATCGGTTCATGCACCCACGCAATCCGTACCGCGATGCACCGCCGGATTTTACCCAGCTAGCCGTCGCCGACCCCATCTTCCGCCGCCATGCGACCCTTGACCCCATGACCGGACGCGTCACCGTCGACTTCTCGGACCCGCTCGCCGCCCGCGCGCTCACCGGCGCCCTCCTACGGCGAGACTTCAACCTCCAGGTGGCGCTTGAATTTTTTATAATTTTTTTATATACTTTTTACATTTTTTACATTTTTCCTTTGTTAACTTTATTTCCAAAAGTACATATATATTGTACGATTTATTTTACGTAATGTAGACAATAACCTGAAGGTAACAAGGAATCAAGGATCACTGGTGGTACAAAAGTCAGGTTTTAAAAGATACAGACAGCTATATAAAACAGATTTGCGATGCAATGTAGCTTATACTACTAACCTAGAACATATATAAATTATAATGTATGCTGTATAAATGCTAATATATATTACAATAATTAATAATATATATTATTAATGATCATAAACGCCATGGTGTATTTTCATTTTTATATTTCGGAGTCGTTTTCGTTACAATCGATTCATTTAATGTTGACAGCTGATAAGTTGACTAATATGTCGTTTAGGTTATGCATGTTAACAGTTTTCTGTTGACATCTGTTATGACGTATTATGGTAATGGTTTAACGCTGACAGCGCTAATTTAGTCCATGTTTCTTTTACATCTTTTACAGTTGATTGTTGACCTAAATTGTAAATAGTGTCTACTGCTGAAGTCCTGTTATGACGTATGGTAACCGTTATATAGTAAAATGTTTAATTTAACCTCTGACAAAGGTTTTGAGTCTTGCTTTATACATCTTTCAGACCTATAATAGTTCGCTGAAGTCCGTGTTATGGAGCGTCAAATGGTGAACTTATTATGGTAATGGTTAATTTAACTTCTACCTGCGTTAAATTGAGTCGATGTTTGCTTCTTATCATCGTATTACAGTTGATTGTTACCTAATTGTAATAGTTTACTGCTGAGTACTGTATATGACGTATGTAACGTTATGATGGTAAGGTTCTAATTTAAGCTCTCTGACGGCGCGTTAATGAGTCTAGTGTCGTCTTTTACCATCTTTTACAGTTGATTGTTGACCTATTGTAATAGTTTACTGTTGATGTCTGTTATGACGTATGGTAACGTTATTATGATAATGGTTTAACTTTAACTCGACAGCGTGTAAATTGTAGTCTGATGTTTCGTTTACATCTTTTTACCAGTTGATTGTTGACGGACTATTGTAATAGTTTACTGTTGATGTCTGTTATGACGTATGGTAACGTTATTATGATAAGAATTATATACAAGTATATATATATAGTACTTATATACTATATGTCATATGTATGGTGATTGTTGACATATGGTATGGTTTACTGTTAATGTATGGTAATGGTTTACTGTTGAAATGTGGTTTACTGCACTCACTCTGAGATCTCTGGCTGTAGTCCTAGGTTGGCCTTGTACTCTTCCCACTCCGCTATCTTCCGCCCTGCCACGTTCTGTTCTTCCTGCAACGATAGCGCCACCAAGTAGCTGAAAAAACAAACAAACGACACGGTTGGAGATCAGTGATCGCTTGCTTGTTGTGAGCCGTCGTGAGTAAGGCCTAAAAAAAACGTTTGTTTCCGCTAACCCGACTGAGTCCATTTTAAACCGCGGTGTCGAAACTTTTTATTGTGAATCAATGGCATTTTTTTTTAATTACTCGCGAAAAAAAGATAGATGGATAGGGAGATTGAGAGATAGAGAGAGAGAGAACAAGCGGAAGGGAGAGGGAAAGAATAGAGAGAGAGAGAGAGAGAGAGAGAGAGAGAGAGAGAGAGAGAGGGAGAGG
>NW_014579718.1:9535-12827 GCF_000485595.1 Priapulus caudatus
ATATATTAATTACTATAATTATATAATGTATGCTGTATAAATATAATTAAATAATATATATCAGTATATTACAATAGTTAATAATATATATATTTAAAGTTATAAAAATATAATTTTATTACGTATCCGACCTCCAAGGTGGAGCCTACCGGCGACCGTACTCGTCCCGCCTTGTCCGCCGGCCGTCTCAACTACCTTCCTCTGGAACCGTCCGCTACCGGCGTCGAGGACTTGCTCGGCGCGACAGCAGGGGGGCGCGGCTCACCCTCCGCGCGCGGATCGACCGTGCTGGCGGCTGCCGGCCGCTTCGTGCATCTTCCCGCTTGCTCGGCCTCGCGGCTCGCCCAGGGTGGCCGCTTCGTCGGCGACGAACGCAACGCGGCGTCCGCGCGCCGCGCGCCGACAACGTCCGCCGCCCCCCCTCCCCCCCCCCCCCCCCCCCCCCCAACGGGCCTCCGGCCGACATTCACCGTTGGTGGGCGCCACCGCGGGAGGCAGCCAGCCGGCGCCGCGATTCCGCGCAGCGGCCGGTTTCCGCGCTGGCGCCGTGACTGCGCCCGTCGACGCGACGTCGACGACTTCCTCCCGTCTGCAACCGCCGTCTTATACTAAGCGACGCACCCAAATCCGCGGAAGCCCTTTCCGCCGCACCCTACCGTTGCCGCCTGGGCAGCGGCCCCCTGGTGGTGAGACTCCTCGTGGTGACGGCGGCGCGCGGAGCACGGTAGCCGTTTTGCTCTCGCGTCTCGCCGGTTTCGGACGGCGAGACGCGGCGCATCCGCGTCTGCACCGCGATGTCGGCAAGAAGTCGAGCGTCGCCGCGGCTAACGCGCAGCGCTCGCGGAGCGCTGGGCGCGCTGGGGTGCGCACGACTGAGCCTCTGCAGGGACGCACGCTGCGATGGCCGTCGCGCTGGTCGTCGACGACGACGGCCTGCCGAGCGCCCCCTGCCGTCCGGCGCGCGCGCACCGCCGCGCCCCCTGAGCGCTGGCCGGTTGCGGCGTCGCGCGCGGCCGGCGACTACACGACGGCGGGCTGTGAATGAACGTTCTGCCGGCGGATCCTTCGCGGAGTTGCGAGTCGACGTGGCGGAGGTAGGGGGCGCCGGCGGAGCCTGGACGCTGACGCGCGACGGAGGTCACCGTGGTCGCGCGCAGCCGGAAAGAAGTGCGGCGAGCCGGCACGCGCGGGCGGGCCGGGCCGGAGCGAGCGCGCAAGCGACGACCGCGAAAACGACGACAAGATGGCGACAATGCAGCGCGAATAGGAGACAAATGCGCGGACAATGCGAGCCGGAAGGTGACGGAGACAATTGTGGCCGACAGTGTAGCAACCACTGTGGGGCAATATGGCCAACGCAGTGTCGGAAGCGAGTGGAGACAATATACAATATAGCTGAACAATATTGCGGCGAAGTGGAGGCAATTATATACATATAAGCAGAATATAATTGCCTGCCGCAGTGGGAGGCAATTACATATAGCTGACAATATTTGCTCCAGCCGAGTGGACGCAAGATGAGCCAACAGGTGCTAGACAACCATATATTGGAACCAAATATGAGCCTGACAGTATAGCCATGAGTAGAAGACAACATGGCTCAACACACCCCAATCGAGAGAGAGAGAGAGAGAGAGAGAGAGAGAGAGAGAGAGAGAGAGAGAGAGAGAGAGAGAGAGAGAGAGAGAGAGAAAGACAGACACCCACACATCGTCATGCAGATCATCACTTACTCCTGATCAACCTGCTGCGCTTCGTCCACGACGGCGGGCTGCGACGCAAACGTCGTCGTCGCCGCCGCAGGACAAGTGAGCAGCTGTGCGTCGACAAAATGGCCGTCGCCCTCGACGTTAGACAGCGTTTCCCAGACGACGTTCGCCTCGCCGAGGAAGCCCTGATCCGTAACGAGGAGGAAGAGCTCATCCTGGAGATAACGAGACAGAATTAT
Source organism: Priapulus caudatus (assembly GCF_000485595.1). Taxonomy (NCBI): domain Eukaryota; kingdom Metazoa; phylum Priapulida; class Priapulimorpha; order Priapulimorphida; family Priapulidae; genus Priapulus; species Priapulus caudatus. Next base: position 11,484 of record NW_014579718.1, read on the forward strand.
TGTAATTAGATATTATTAATTAGATTAATTATTATTGTAATTAGATATAGAATTAATTATTTATAGAAGCAGTGACGACGTTCGCTTCGCCAAGAAATCCCTGATCTGTGACCAGGAGGAAGAGTGCGTCCTGACAAAGTTTATTAATTGATGTAATTAGATATAGAATTAATTAAATATAGAAGTAGTGAGAACACTTAGGAACCGCAATCATCCGTGACGAGGAGCAAGAGTTCGTCATGGAGACGGAGACGGAATTTATTAATTATTGTGCAATAATTAGTAATCAATTATCAGTGATTCGTTGGCAATCGCCACCATCGCAAAATATGATAAATAAATAACAGTGGGGAATACAATTGGCGAATAATTTAACTGCTTACAAAATTACGATTGCAAAATAAAATCCTCAGATTGCAGCGTTGTGTAAGTAAATATCTTCGTACTGTAACAACTATTCTACATGCATTCGTTCACCACTTCTATAGCTAATACAACGTGGTGAAACAACTATTATACATGCATTCGTTCACCACCTTTTACTATCAGACAACGATGCTCTGACCCACCTTGTGCTTGTAGCGCGTACTGACACAACTAATAATTAACTATCCAACACGCACTCATTTATTACTACATCTACGCAGGTTGCGAAATTAACGCGAGTCCGGAGTCAAATACTCCCTGATTTACTGTCGGACTCCCGGATTTGACAGATGCAAGAGTCCGTCTGACTCCCTGAAAATTCTGCTATACTAACTAGTTCGTTCCAGAGCACGACCTCGCGGCATGTTTCAGTAAATGCCCCCAAAAAATTTGACAGATGTGCAACCTCGTGAATCTTCAAAATAAGCACGTGCGTTATTGTTAATATCTTTAGTTTTGAACTTCAGACTGTTGGACGGCCTCATTTTGCTGCAGACTCTCTCTTTTTGAGGGCAGGGAGTCTGTTGGACTCTCTTGGTTACAAGTTAATTTCTACCCGTATCTATCAGATAATGATGCTCCGACTATAAATATAATAAATAATATAAATATATCATATAATAATAAATAATACAAAGATATATAATATAATAATTATGCTCCGTCTCACCTTGTGCTTGTAGAGTGTACTGAAGTGGTTGTTCCTGAAGAATACGGCCAGCTCCTCTTCCTTGAGAGCGACAATGAGTTCACAGAGTCCGTGGTACGTCAACTGAGATGCGGATCGCTCTAGGAACTGCTCTGCCAGTAGTCCTGGAACACACGAGAGAGAAAGTGATGCCCGTTACTTAGTTCGAGAGAGAGAGAGAGAGAGAGAGAGAGAGAGAGAGAGAGAGAGAGAGAGGAGAGGAGGAGAGG
>NW_014579718.1:13496-15796 GCF_000485595.1 Priapulus caudatus
CTCCTCCCTCGTCCCCTCCCCTTCCTCCTCCCTCCTTCCCCTTCCCTTCATCTTCCACCCCTCTCCTCCCTCTTTCCGCTCCCCTTCCTCCTTCACCCCTCTCCTCCCTCCTTCCCCTCCCCTTCCTCCTCCACCCCTCTCCTCCCTCGTCCCCTCCCCTTCCTCCTCCCTCCTTCCCCTTCCCTTCATCTTCCACCCCTCTCCTCCCTCTTTCCCCTCCCCTTCCTCCTTCACCCCTCTCCTCCCTCCTTCCCCTCCCCTTTCTCCTCCACCCCTCCTTCCTCCTCCCCTCCCCCTCCTCCTCCTCCTCCCTCGTTCCTTCCTCCATCCTCCCCTTCCTTCCTCCTCCCCGTACCTTCTGTCACCTCCTCTGCGTGCCCGGACGGCTTGCTCCGTATGATTTTCTCGACTAGCTGGTTGTAGCTGTGCGTTCCGACGGCTGAGAGGGTGTCGGGGGACTGAGGGTCAACGAGCCAGCCGTGGTAGAGCGGGATGTCCAGCAGGTCAAAGATGATGCACTCAGGCGTGTACTCGAAATCTCGCACGCTGCGATACAGGACGGAAGGGGTCAAAGGTTACGATTAGGCCATAATAAAAATATTGTTTGTTTGCCCTCTCCCGATCGACCCGCCAAAAAGGGGCCGACTCAAATATTTTTTTTTTATCTTTCCCATTCTTTTTTTTTTTCACAAATTGTATCACTGTACATTATATATATACTGTAGGCAATACATTATATCAGGAGTAAGATAATATAGATAATATCAGGAGTAAGATAATTACCCTATATTATCTTACTCCTGATTATATGTACCAAGCAAAACAGACATTCAACATAAAAGGTATCTACACGCAAGCACACCCAAGCATGTAGACACCATGCTGAATTTGTAAAACGACCCCCCCCCCTCAAATAGAAGAAGAAGCCGACCTACCTACCCAAACTTTTCAGCCTGGGTCGGGTGAAGGCAAACAAATATTTTTTTAGTTGTGGCCTCAAAATCTCGCACGCTGCGATACAGGAGGGGTCAACATTCAAGAACTCACCTGGCACTACGTAACTTTACGATTTGCACACGCGGAGTGTACTCAAGCATTCAAAGTAACTTTTGCGAGACTTAGATAGAGAGATGTAGATCGTATAGAGCGAGACTTTGATTAGAATTACGATCAAGAACTCGAACGGTAAACTTTTGCAAGACTTAGAGAGACATCGATCGAGAGACTTAGATATAGAGAGACACTTTGATTAGAATTATGATCAGACACTTACCCGGTAATAAGTAACTTTTGCAAGACATAGAGAGACTTAGATAGAGAGCCTTAGCTAGAGAGAGTTAGATAGAGAGACTTAGATAGAGAGAGTTAGATAGAGAGAGTTAGATAGAGAGACGTAGATAGAGAGTTAGATAGAGACTTCGATTATATTTACAGGGGTAGAAATTAACTTTTTAACACGGACTCCCTGCCATCAAAAAGTGGGAGCCCGCAGCAAAATGAGGGAGTCCGCAGTCTGAAGTTCAAAATTAGGGATTTGCTGAAAAATACAGTAATTCAGCGAGGCCGTACTCTGGAACGAACTAGTTAGTATATATATAGCAGAATTTTCAGGGAGTCACACGGACTCAGGACTGCATAAGTGAAATCAGGGAGTCTGGCAGTAAATCAGGGAGTATTTGTAATTTTAATTTCGCACCCTGTACTTAAGATCAGGTATACTCACCCGGTGAACTTGACGTTAACATCAAGACCCGTCTGAAGCTTGGGTAGAACAGCGATCGCATCGTGCATGTTCTGTTCGTAGTTTAGCTGCGCTCCTTCTGAAATGTTCTGCGAGCGAGCGAAAGGAAAGAGTTTAGATTTGCTTTTTTTTACTTTCAATTAAATATATTTTTTGGAATTCTTTAAAAAATACAATCTACTTCTCTAATATAATCTAATTATCCTCCAAAGAGAATCGGATTCGAGATGCCATCAAATCAATCGAGCCGATCTCGCACCAGGGATTATACAGCTATATATATATATCATGGTTTCTTCCGAGGGAAAATTAGACATAGGAGGTAATGGCCAGTTTGGGGAAAAAATGCGCATGATGGTTTCAAAAGTGTGCCGTAGGCACGCATGCAGACGCTACAGGCGGACACGCAGGGAGAGAAGCAGAGGGAGAACTCCCTAAAAGTTAAAAATTTCGAATGTCTTAGACTGCATTTGAGGCACCCTGAAACATTTTCACAACGGCGATGTTAAATTTGACAAACGGCGGTGCGCCACTGTGCCTCTTATGTATAAGAAACCCT